>NC_053437.1:41272706-41567706 GCF_007990345.1 Gossypium hirsutum
AGCTATATCGGTAAATTCCGAAGGTACGTGATTGGAATGAATGAACTTGCTGTAAAATTCCAGTTAATACTCTCGAAACATCCCAACATTGAGGTATGTTTCGTATGTGCTTGAATTTAGTTGAGCCCTTACAAATAAGTATTCGCTCAGTTGATAAACGAGCTACCGGCCTTTGGCTGAGTTGATCTTTTGTGTATGTACATAAGGGTTGATAATGTGAAGCAAGTACGATATCGTAAATTTGTGCATATGAAATTATCCGTTTAGCTATATGAATGCTATACTTTTGTTGTGCTGGAATTCCTTGCTCAAAACTTACTAAGCATAAATTGCTTACTCCGTTTCATTGCTCCTCTGTTTTATAGATTTGGTTCTCCAGCTATCGGACTCGGGATCTTGAGGTCAAAGTCGCCCACACTATCAAAGCCCCCTTTTGGTGCAATTTTGGTTGAACTTCGAAATGGCATGTATAGGACTACCCGTTTGTTGTGGGTCGTGGACCCTTTGGACTTGTATAATTTGGATAGCCATGCGAAAATGGCTTATATGTGTTTGAGTATAATGTTATAATCATTTGGTGTGGATATGCTTGACAAGGATTGGCCATGGGAATGGTTAATCACTTTCATAAATTGTGCTATTTATGCAAAAAGGGCTAGTTGAATCATGGAAACCATGAAATAGGTAAAGTCTACCTTAAAGCAGATGCTGACAGCAGCAGTGATGTAGATTTGGAAAATCACTAAAAATAGTAGGAAGGGAATTAAATAGTGAATAAATTATGGAAACAAACCTTGATGAATCTACTTTCATAGGAAAGTAACGAAACAATCATACGGACAGTATGTTAAGAGATATTCGGTTATCGTGAGACAGGGCCAGAACGGTTTCTGGATTTCCTGTTCCGAATTTGGAAATTCATTATAAATTAACCAGAGATAATTAGGAGTCATACCATATATGTATAGATTCCTCTCTGAGGCTAGTTTCTATAGAAATAAACGGCATCAGTATTGAGCCCTGTACAAGGAGATATCCAGTCGTAATGCACAAAGGTCAGGGTAGTCAATCCCTGTAACATGGGAGACTTTGACTAATAAACTGTACTAATTGGCCTGACCAAAAATTCTAGAAAAAATATGTAGATGGGCATATGAGTCTAGTTTCAGGGAAAATCACGAAACTGATTTTAGAGTTGTGAAACTCAAGATATGATTTTTAAAGCGACTATTACGCAGATTGGCAGTGTCTGGAAAATTTTTAAAAGTCTGTTAACACTCGTGTTCGACTCCGGTGACGGTCTCGGGTTCGGGGTGTTACATTTGATTGGTATCAGAGCTACGGTTAGTCGATTCTAGGACTACCGTAATGCGTTGGGTCTAGCTATACATGCCATTTTATGTGATTATTGATAGTGTGGTGATTTCTGACATTGCAAATGTGTTATTTATAGTTATGGATCCCGATCCCGACCGAGAGGTAGCTGATGATCTTGAGAGTGTGGCGCCTGCTCCCGCACAAGGGACAGCGCCGGCGGACTCTCAACCTAATGCTAGTAACCCGAATGATGAAGCTAGACAAGCTTTCTATAGCGTGATGAATGATTGGTTCAACCAATACATTCGAACTAATACGGCTGTTCCACAACCTCCATTCCCGACTAATACCACCCCCGCACCTACAATACCTCCGTAACTGACCAAATAAGGTCAAATAAGCCCCAGTTGACAGAATCCGAAAACATGGGGCTACTGAATTTAAGGCTACGGATAGCGACGATGCCGAGCAAGCTGAATTTTGGTTGGACAACACTATCCGGGTACTCGATGAGCTATCTTGTACACTCGATGAATGCCTAAAGTGTACTATCTCCTTGCTACGTGATTCTGCCTACTATTGGTGGAGTACTCTGACTTCTGTTGTGCCCCGAGAGCAAGTAACTTGGGAGTTTTTCCAAACTGAGTTTCGGAAAAAGTATATCAGTCAGAGATTTGTTGATCAAAACGGAAGGAATTTCTTGAGCTTAAGCAAGGTTCTATGTCAGTTACTGATTACGAGCGAAATTTGTTAGACTTAGCAATACGCTCGGGAATGTGTTTCGTCCGAGGCTATATGTGTAAACGCTTGAGATGGGCTGAATGAAGATATAAAAATGTTCGTTGGTGTTCTTGAAATACGAGAGTTCGTAGTACTTGTCGAGCGAGCTTGTAAAGCGAAGAGCTTAGAAAAGAAAACAAAAAGTTGATGAGGAACTGGAGAGTTTCGTAAAAGATCTTCGGGAAAGTCTCTTCAACAGGCATCGAAGAAATTTCGAGATGATGTGGGCTGGTCGAGAGGCACTTCGGGCCTTTTTAGACGAGATCATGATCGACCCCTGTGGGTACACGAGGCACTTCGGTGCCAGTGTTGGGAATGAACGTCGAGACAGAACGAAATGTCGATATTGCGGTAAATGGCATTCGGGGAGTTGTAGATTCCCTGACCGCTCCTGTTACAAGTGCGGATCAGTTGACCACTTCATTAAAGATTGCCCGAGGTTGTCTGAACAGAATGTAAATCAGAGTGGGAAACCGGGTGCTACCACTGCTCGAGGTAGACCATCTGGAAATACGGGCAATGCTGGTGGTGGTCAGAGAGGATCTAGAGATGCTACGACCAGATCCGAGGCTCGTGCGCTGCTAGAGCTTATGCTATACGTGCCCGCGAGGATGCTTCTTCGCCTGATGTTATTACCGGTACTTTTACACTCTTTGATACTAATGTAATTACTTTGATTGACCCCGGTTCTACTCATTCTTACATATGTGAAACCTTAGCATCCAGTAAGACTTTACCTATTGAGTCTACTGAGTTCGTAATTCGGGTGTCAAACCCCTTGGGTCGTTACGTGCTTGTCGACAAAGTGTGTAAGAAATGTCCCCTAGAAATTCGAGGTTCCTGTTTCCCGGCGGACTTGATGCTTTTACCGTTTGATGAATTTGATGTTATTCTTGGTTTGGATTGGTTGACCGCGCATGATGCAGTTGTGAATTGCAAAAGCAAGACTATTGATTTGAGGTGCGCAAATAATGAAGTAATCCGAGTTGAGTCTACGGACTTGGAGGGGATGCCAGCTGTAATATCAGCAATGTTGGCCCAGAAAATGTAAGAAAAGGGTGCGAAGCATACCTTGCGTATGTACTTGATGACAAAGAATTAGAAAAGAAACCCGAATCTGTGCCGGTGGTTTGTGAATACCCGGATGTTTTTCCTGAAGAATTACCGGGTTTACCACCTGTTCGGGAGGTAGAGTTTGGTATTGAGCTTGTACCTGGGACTACGCCGATTTCGATAGCTCCGTATTGTATGGCACCAACTGAGTTAAAAGAGTTGAAAGCTCAGTTGCAAGAATTGACGAATAGAGGTTTTGCTCGACCAAGTTTCTCACCTTGGGGTGCACCAGTATTGTTCGTGAAAAAGAAGGACGGAACCATGAGGTTGTGCATTGACTATCGTCAACTGAATAAAGTGATGATAAAGAACAAATATTCGTTGCCGCGCATCGATGATTTGTTCGACCAACTGAAGGGAGCCACAGTGTTCTCAAAAATAGATTTGAGATCGGGCTATTGTCAGTTGCGAATTCGAGAATCATACATACCCAAAACTGCCTTCAGGACGAGATATGGTCACTACGAGTTCTTAGTGATGCCGTTTGGGCTCACTAATGCCCCTGCGGTATTTATGGATTTGATGAATCGGATCTTCAGACATATTTGGATCGGTTCGTAGTTGTGTTCATTGATGACATCTTGGTCTATTCAAGAGATGAGACCGAACATGCTGAGCACTTGAGACTGGTGTTGCAAATTTTGCGGGATAAGCAGTTATATGCTAAGTTCAGTAAGTGTGAGTTCTGGTTAAGAGAGGTTAGCTTCTTGGGTCATGTGGTATCCGCATCGGGTATTCGAGTTGACCCGAACAAATTTCAGCCATACTTAACTGGAAGCTTCGAAGAAATATTACCGAAGTTCGGAGCTTCCTGGGACTCGCCGGTTATTACCGACGATTTGTCAAGGTTTCTCGATGATAGCCACACCAATGACGAAGCTACTTCAAAAGGATGTTAAGTTCGAATGGACGGAGAAATGTCAGAAAAGTTTTGATCAACTAAAAACTTATTTGACTGAAGCTCCAATTTTAGTGCAACCTGAATCAGGCAAAAGTTTGTCATTTATAGTGACGCATCCCTACTTGGGTTGGGTTGCGTATTGATGCAAGAAGGTCGAGTTGTGGTCTATGCGTCGAGACAATTAAAGCCACATGAGAAAAATTATCCGACCCATGATCTTGAACTAGCTGCCATCGTATTTGCTTTAAAAATATGGTGACATTACTTATTTGGTGAAAAGTGCCATGTATTTTCGGATCACAAAAGTCTCAAATATTGGATGACTCAAAGAGACTTAAATCTGCAACAAAGACGTTGGCTTGAGTTGTTGAAAGATTACGAGCTTGTCATTGATTACCACCCAGGAAAGGCTAATGTGGTTGCAGACGCCTTAAGCCGGAAGTCATTGGTTGCTTTACGAGCAATGAATGTGCATTTGTCTGTTCTACCTGACAATGTGTTAGTTGCTGAATTAAAAGCCAAACCATTATTGATTCATCAAATTCGTGAAGCCCAGAAAGTTGATGATGATTGTTTGAGGTTCAGAAGTCGTTTGTGTGTTCCAAGGAGTTCGGAACTCATTTCGATGATTCTGAACGAAGCCCATTGTAGCCGAATGTCAAGTCACCCGGGGAGTACGAAAATGTACAACAATTTGAAACGTTGGTTTTGGTGGCATGGTATGAAACGAGACATCTCCGACCTTGTTTCGAGATGTTTAATATGTCAACAAGTGAAAGCGAAGCATCAAGTGCCTTCAGGATTACTTCAGCCGATCATGATACCCGAGTGGAATGGGATCGAGTCACAATGGACTTTGTGTCCGGACTGCCATTGTCAACAAGTAAGAAGGATGCGATTTGGGTTGTTGTCGATAGACTGACTAAGTCGGCTCACTTTATCCCCGTGTGTATGGATTTTTCATTGGATAGACTAGTTGAATTGTACGTTTCTCAGATTGTGAGATTACACGGGGTACCTATTTCATCGTGTCGGATAGAGATCCGAGATTCACCTCGCGATTTTGGAGGAAATTGCAAGAAGCTTTGGGTACCAAGCTGCATTTTAGCACTGCTTTTCATCCCCAAACCGATGGTCAATCTGAGCGGATAATTCAGATACTTGAGGATATGTTGAGATGTTGCATCCTCAAGTTCAGTGGTTCATGGGAACGGTATTTACCTTTGATTGAATTCGCTTACAATAATAGTTTTCAATCAAGTATTAAGATGGCACCTTACGAGGCTTTGTACAGTTGTAAATGCCGTACACCATTGTTTTGGACCGAGCTCGGTGAAAGTAAAATTTTCGGAGTTGATTTGATTAAGGATGCCGAACAGAAAGTAAAGGTAATCCGTGAAAGTCTGAAAGCAGCCACAGATCGTCAAAAATCGTATGCGGATTTGAAACGAAAGGACATTGAATATCAGGTGGGAGATAAAGTGTTCCTTAAAGTTTCGCCTTGGAAAAAGGTACTAAGGTTTGGCCGTAAGGGCAAGTTGAGCCCGAGATTCATTGGGCCGTACAAAATCTCCGAACGAGTTGGTCCGGTTGCGTATAGATTGATTTTGCCCCCTGAGCTTGAAAAGATTCACGACGTCTTTCATGTTTCGATGCTTCGACGCTATCGATCTGATCCATCGCACATAATTAGCCCATCAGAGGTTGAAATTCAAGCCGATATGAGTTATGAAGAAGAGCCGATGCGTATCCTAGCTCGTGAAGTGAAGGAGTTGCGAAACAAAAGGGTTCCGTTAGTGAAGGTGTTATGGCTCAAACACGGGATCGAGGAAGCTACTTGGGAAACCGAGAGCTCGATGAAAGAACGATACCCAAACCTATTTACCGGTAAGATTTTCGGGGACGAAAATTTCTTAAGTGGGGGAGAGTTGTAACAGCCCAAAATTGACCCTAGTCGGGAAGTGGTTTCGGGACCACAAAACCGAGTCATAAAAATAATTGATTTCCATATTCTATGCTTATTATGTGTGTACATGAGTATGTGGAAGTTTCATTCTCCAATTTTGCCAATTGCATGAGAAATTATTAAATAGGGATTGATATGAGACATGGTGAAAATATGATAGGCTAATTTAAAATGGTCTATTAATGCATGTTGTGAAAATGATGGGTTTGCATGTCAAATTACCCAAAATTTGAGCTAGTGGTTGGCCATGCTATGGGTGGAAACATGTTGGGAACATGTTGGCCTAGTGAGGTATGTAGGAAAAAAATAAAATAAGGGGCATGGGCATAAAATAATGAAAAGGAGTATGATGAATACAAAAAAAAATGTGTGTAGTTGTTTCCCCCCCCATTGCCGTGAGCTAAAGAAAAGAAAGGAGAAAATTTTTGTTCATCCTTTCTCATCTTCATTTAGCCGAAACTAGAAAGAAAAAAAACAAAGAAAAAAAAATGCTCATCCTTTGGTTCATCCTTGGCCAAAAATTTTAAGGAGGAAGGAAGAAGAAAGGTTGAAGAGGTTCGGCCATGCATGTAGCTAGGCTAAGGTATGTTTGATGATGTTCCATGAGATGCATGCATGTTTTAGTTGTTAGCTTGAGTTCTACCTAGCCCATGGTCTAAATCTTGCTATGTGATGGAAATGACACTCGGCCATGGATGCATCATTCTTGGTTGATGTTTGATGTTGTGGTGATGAGGCATGAGGATGAGTTAAGATTCGGCCTAGGTGGAGTTTGTGTTAATGCCATTGCATGCTAAATATGAAGCTTGTTAATGATGCATGTGATGGTGGCTTGATGATTCTTGAACCTCTTTTTTAGCATTTTTGAGTGAGCACATATGTGCATTGGTTGCTAAATGGAGAAGAATCGGCTAGCAAGTTGTGTGCTAAGGCCGAATATAACTTTTGCATGTTAATGAGCAATGCATGTGTTAAATTGATGGAAAGGGAGAGGATGCTTTACTAGTGTGTATATGTGTGTATTAGCCAAGTTTTGAACTTGAAACAAAAGGGTGTTTAGTCAATACAAGTGACCATACTTGTAGAATGTATTAAGTGTTGAAATCGGCCCCAAAATAGACATGCATATTCGGCCAAGGGGGAAAAATTAGCTAAAATGTTGAGTTTGATTCATGATTCCGTACATATGTGACTTTAATGTCTAATGTATAAATATGGGCTAAGTGCCTTGTGTTCCTCTTTTCGATGCTCAAATGATTAAATCAATTTATTTGTTTAATTAAGCTCAAGAGCAAAGGGGAACTAAATCCGATAAAGGGAAGGAAAAAGTGGTCGAATAGCTATCGGAATCGTTCGACAACACCCGAGGTAAGTTCTTGAGTAAGAGAGCTTAAATTAAGATTTGATTAGATCATGTTTTAAGCAAATCAAAATCATGCCCTTTGTGTGTGGCTATTGAGCCAAAATCACAAGAATGATAAATGTCTTGTGTTTGAGTTTTGCTAACGAAAATGAAATACGAATGGGCCATGATTTATTGTAAAATGTGCATGGTTATTTGAATGATGTCCGGGCTAAGTCCCGAAGGCTTGTGCTAAGTGACAATATCCGGACTAAGATCCGAAGGCATTTGTGCGAGATACTAAATCCGGACTAAGATCCGAAGGCATTTGTGCGAGATACTAATTCCGGGCTAAGCCCGAAGGCATTTGTGCGAGATACTAATTCCGGGCTAAGCCCGAAGGCATTTGTGCGAGTTACTAAATCTGGGTTAAGTCCCGAAGGCATTTGTGCGAATTACTATAACCTGGCTATGTCCCGAAGGCATTTGAACGAGGAGCTATATCCGGTTAAATTCCGAAGGTACGTGATTTGGGAATGAATGAACTTGCTGTAAAATTCCAGTTAATACTCTCGAAACATCCCAACATTGAGGTATGTTTCGTATGTGCTTGAATTTAGTTGAGCCCTTACAAATAAGTATTCGCTCAGTTGATAAACGAGCTACCGGCCTTTGGCTGAGTTGATCTTTTGTGTATGTACATAAGGGTTGATAATGTGAAGCAAGTACGATATCGTAAATTTGTGCATATGAAATTATCCGTTTAGCTATATGAATGCTATACTTTTGTTGTGCTGGAATTCCTTGCTCAAAACTTACTAAGCATAAATTGCTTACTCCGTTTCATTGCTCCTCTGTTTTATAGATTTGGTTCTCCAGCTATCGGACTCGGGATCTTGAGGTCAAAGTCGCCCACACTATCAAAGCCCCCTTTTGGTGCAATTTTGGTTGAACTTCGAAATGGCATGTATAGGACTACCCGTTTGTTGTGGGTCGTGGACCCTTTGGACTTGTATAATTTTGGATAGCCATGCGAAAATGGCTTATATGTGTTTGAGTATAATGTTATAATCATTTGGTGTGGATA
Organism: Gossypium hirsutum; assembly: GCF_007990345.1. Taxonomy (NCBI): domain Eukaryota; kingdom Viridiplantae; phylum Streptophyta; class Magnoliopsida; order Malvales; family Malvaceae; genus Gossypium; species Gossypium hirsutum. Next base: position 41,281,213 of record NC_053437.1, read on the forward strand.
TGCTTGACAAGGATTGGCCATGGGAATGGTTAATCACTTTCATAAATTGTGCTATTTATGCAAAAAGGGCTAGTTGAATCATGGAAACCATGAAATAGGTAAAGTCTACCTTAAAAGCAGATGCTGACAGCAGCAGTGATGTAGATTTGGAAAATCACTAAAAATAGTAGGAAGGGAATTAAATAGTGAATAAATTATGGAAACAAACCTTGATGAATCTACTTTCATAGGAAAGTAACGAAACAATCATACGGACAGTATGTTAAGAGATATTCGGGTTATCGTGAGACAGGGCCAGAACGGTTTCTGGATTTCCTGTTCCGACTTTGGAAATTCATTATAAATTAACCAGAGATAATTAGGAGTCATACCATATATGTATAGATTCCTCTCTGAGACTAGTTTCTATAGAAAGAAACGGCATCAGTATTGGAGCCCTGTACAAGGAGATATCCAAGTCGTAATGCACAAAGGTCAGGGTAGTCGATCACTGTAACATGGGAGACTTTGACTAATAAACTGTACTAATTGGCCCAACCAAAAATTCTAGAAAAAAATATGTAGATGGGCATAGTCTAGTTTCAGGGAAAAATCACGAAACTGATTTTAGAGTTGTGAAACTCAAGATATGATTTTTAAAGCGACTATTACGCAGATTGGCAGTGTCTGGAAAATTTTTAAAAGTCTGTTAACACCTCGTGTTCGACTCCGGTGACGGTCTCGGGTTCGGGGTGTTACATACTTTAATCAAACTCAATTTATTATCAACATGTTTAATAACATTCGAAAAAACATTCCATGGTAACTCGATCTTTCATGAGTTTCAAAACCACATTAGGCCCTTTCAGAATCCTTTACTTAGTAAATACGCATTTTACTAATCCTTATTTACTAAGGGTTTCTTAGAATTCGTGTGAGGTAACAGGGACATATCAGGTTTGAAACAATTTAATCACACAAATATAAAAACTATGCAGATAACAGAGCTTGGTCAGAGTTGTTATGTAACCTTCAGTTTAATCGGGTCAGGATCTAAATTGAGCATGCACATTTTAATTATGTGTCCATTAGCTGCCGTCTGGTTAGGATTGCTTAGCTAATTCAGGTGCATTTCGATCACGTATGGACGACATACAGACTTGATTTTAATTGAAAACATGATCGATTGAGGCACAAACATTATAAGCATGAATCAAATAAATATTATTTAATCAAAGCAATCATCCTAGGTTAAATAAAATTAATCTAACATTGTTGTAGACAAGAACAAAGAACACATAGCAAATATCTTTATATTAAATTAAAGAAAAGGAAGATTAAACCTAATTCAAAGTGGCTATCACCCAAGACTCTAACTGACAAAGCTCCTTCATTCCTTTGCTTTGCTCCTTTGCTGATGGCTCTCTAAGGTGGCCGTCCAAGGGTTCTTTAAGAGGCTTAATTGCTAAAATCTCTATGAAGAGAAGATGGTAGGAGTGGGAATGGAAAAGACTCAGAGAATTTGTAGAAAAGAGAGAATGAAGAATGATAAGAATGAATGAGGAATGATTGAGGGATGCTTGAGGGATAATGAATGAAGGAATGAGAGGGTTTTATTTATAGGTGAGAAGAGGGGGATAGTTTGCTAAAAATAGTGGATGTTAACCTCTTCAAATCTCCTCAAATTGTGGTCGGCCATGCTTAGTGGCTTTTGACTTGATTTTTGCTTGATTTTTAACCAATTTTGGATGCCACACAACTCAGGACTAAGACTCGGCCAATCATAAATCTTCGAGCAAATCTCTAATTTATTCAATACTACAAGGACCTTGTGTAATTAAACCAAAGAATGGTTTAAATGGATAGCCATGTGTAGCCGAATATTGGGTTGAGTTGGTCTCCAATTTGGACGGTTTTATAATCCAGCAAAGCTATCAGACCTATCCAAAATAAATCAACAAGTTAGAAGACCAAAGAATAAAATTTATCCAATTTAATTAATTAATTAAAACCCAAATTATTAATGAAATATTTTAAAATAAATTGTTAAATATAATTTTACATTTTATTATTTAATTTAATCGTGCATGGCCCACTTTATGTCTTAAAAAATATAATGTATTCAAATTAATATAAAATAAGCCATTTATTGCATAAAAACTATATAATAAAACATAAAATCACATTTTAATAATTTCTATGTCCTAATTTCATATTTTCACATATTTCATTAATTTATTAAACAATTACTTAGTTTTAACAACGATTTTAATTAAAAAGGTGAGAAATTACATAGGAAAAATCCTATATATTGTTCTGTTTACACACCCTCAAACTTAAATTATTGCTCGTCCCGAGTAATGTTTATGCATAGCAAAAGGTCTTGCTAAGGCAAAATTACTAATTTTGTAAGCAACATTAATCTTTGTCCCATAATCATGCATTAATAACTTCATGCTTATCGATCTTCTTCATGAACAAGTAATTCATATGCAAGCATTCCTTAAGATTATACTAAGCTTCAAAATATGCCAACATGAATCATAGTTTGCATGTATGTCACAACCATAGATAACATTCTTCATTCAACATAATTTCCTATCAATCAAGCAAACAATAACAAGGCTTATTTATGATCTTTATATGTTGAACTTAGGACTTCCTCTCCACTAATGTAGGTGACATAATCATCAAATCCATATGTCTTTTATAAGCTTGTAATAGGGCTCAGTTAAAGGTAGGGATTTTAAGAGATGAGACATTTCGGTTTTAAAAATCTTAACCTTTAACTCTGTCTTTGTTTTCTTGGAATACAAACTTTTTCTTTAAGTGAACCTTTGGAACACCCCCAAACTTATTTTGAACTCAAGCTCATACATTTTTCCTTTTTGGAGAGTGAGCGAACTTTTCTTTGCTTTTTTTAAGCATAAGCACATACATCTTTATGAAAATTTTCTAAAATGTTGATTCCAAGACAACTTTAGTTAAGATAGGTGCACAAAATTAGGATAATTTTAAAAAGATGGTAACTGGCTTATAATGTAGGTTCATTGCAAAAATAGCCCTTTAATCTCAAACTTACAGTTTCAAGGGTCTAATATCATAGGGTTGGCTTGAGAAGGCTTAAATGATCCAAAGAAATAGTGTCTATATCATTTTAGATTTTTATATCCCCTAGGATTTCGCCTCAAGAAAGTTGCTAATTCAATTCTAAAAATATAAACCTTCATGCATGTCTAATCGTAAAAGAAACTAAGTTTTCATGGCAAATATTACTAAGGTTAAGATCATACAAGCATTACATTCTTCATGATAACATACTTTTACTTAGATAAAATCATCATTCATACTTGCATACAAACTATCTCAGTAACAAAAAAAATCTCTAAACATTCATTTATTAAAGCATACTTATGAAGGAAATAATTGAAGCATACTTGAAAAAAAATTTAAAAGTTTGAGCAATTTATTTCCCTTACCCCCTCTAAAACGAAGCAATGTCCTCATTGCAAGAACAAAGTATTGAATGAAAACTGAACACCAGGTAGACTGCTTAAATACCAAGTCTTCCCTAATAACCTAATCTTAGACATGTTCATTCCCATTACCATATCACTTAGTCTTATTCTTTCTAAAAAAGTGTTAAGTTTGTTCATGCTTGCTATGTTTTATTCTGCAGAAATTAAATCCTATTTACGAAAGAAATAAATTCCTAAAGACCTAAAAATAATTAAATAAATAATACGACAAGAATCCCCCCTTTTATTTTTTTGACTCATTCCCCTTGTCTTCTTTAGCTCCATCTCCGCTTGCATCGTCAGTACCTTCCGTCCATGTCTCGAAGATAGCATTTGGGAACTCAAGAACAAAAGTACTAGAGATATTCTTAAAAGTATTTCGAATTGAGTCATCTCTAATTTTTTCATATCTCCAGTAAGTTTGTTGTTGATTGTGCATGGACCTGCACATATCAATCAAAATTAACAACTTTAATTTCCTTGAAGTACTTGCAGAAGTCAGCATGGGAGTTGTATATTCAAGTCCAACACTTAGCTTGACTGGTTCTTCTTCTGGCTCAACCTTTGGTTCAGGAATGTTCGGTTCCTTATCAGATTCTTCCTCTTTAGTGTTTGTGACTGAATTAGCTTTAGTTTTAGTTCCATCTGTTCACTCTTCTATATCCGACTCAATTGTCTCTTCTTGCTCGCCTTGATTCATTTCATGCATCCTTTCTATTAATCTTTCAAGATCATAATTTGCAATCCATCCTTGAACATATCGCCCCTTCAGATTTGCTTGTGTTTTAACACGGGCCTTTAAGCAAAGTGAAGTGATTAATGATGGGAAATAAGCACTTCCTGCCTTCTTTTTAGCACAATCGTGAATCTCCTTGAGGATAATTTTCCCAACATTAATGGAAATTTTTTGTCAAAATTGCATATAACAAAAGCATCCGTTCCATCGAGATAGTGGAACTATGTGAGATAGGCATAAAACTGTAGCGAACGAAATAAAACCATACATTTGCTTCTTGTTTTGAGTATTCTCTTTGACAAGAATAAATCCCATAATTTCTTATAATCTATTGAGATCCTGGATTTTTCACAACATCAAGCACTTGTTGAAGAAAATCCCAATTGATATTGTTCATCATAGGGTAGTAGTCATCTTCTTAAACATCAGGTAAATTAAACAAATCATTGATGGACTTAGAAGTAAGAGGTACCTTTTTCTTTCAAACGATAACTTCAGTAGCATCTTGCGTAGTCGAACTAGCATAGAATCCTCGAACTAGTTCATCATCGAGAAGTGAACGAGCATCACAAAATCATTCTCGCTTGATAGTATTGATTTTCTTTCTAATCGGTATAGGAACAACCATCAAATCATTACTCTTCAAGTCAAAACCTTTTTCTGGCATCATAGGTTGATGCTTGAAGATTGAATCAAATCTCTCTTTCACCTTATCATCGATCAAAATTGGGTTTTTAGGAGTAGTCTTTGAAGATATGGTTCTTTTGCGAGACATGGTATCTTTTCCCAAAAATTCGGCAAAGTTTCTGCACAAAAGATAAAATTGAAATTGGCAAAGTGGGTAGAACTTGCTACGGCAAAAATCTTGTGACGACAATAGGGAATTTTGACAAAAAGGGAAAAGAACTAGGGTTTCTTTCGAGATTTGAGATTGACGGCACAAAAGGGAGATTTAGGGATTTTTAGGGTGTAAGCAAATTACTTTGAGGGATATGAAAATTAGTAGAATGGAGAGGGGTTTATATAGGGAAAAATTAAGGCAACATGTAGCAAAAAATTAGCTACATTAGGGTTACTTGGGCGACAAGCAATGGGTGTGACAGCAAGGCATGGATTTTTCCCTCCTTTTTACTATCTTGTGCCTCAAACTCAGATTGTATCTTACTAAAAAAAACTGATTAGTACTTGGGCCAAATTTGACCCCCTTTATTAACATAAAAAATTAAAATTTAAGCAGAACTAATGAAAAAAAATTAATTCTTAATTAGAAAATTTCTTAACAAATTACATTAAATTAATTGAATGAATGTAATGAGTTAAGAAAATAAGTTCTAATTATTTATTTATTTACAAAATGAGTTCATGAAATATTAAAGGTCTGTTAATTTGAGCAAGGATTCAACTTGCTCAATTTCACCATCCTAGTAGTGTTTGAGACATTGACCATTAACTTTAAACATACATCCGTAATTGTTGTATAATTCAATAGCTCCATAAGGATAAACTCGGTAGATGGTACAAGGTCCTAGGAAATAACTTCAACCTTGAATTAAACAACAAAACCTTCTGACCTTCTTTAAACTTGCGAGGCTGTATATGACTATCATGTCATCTCTTTGATTTTTCTTTACACATTTTGGCATTCTCATAGGAAAAAAATCTCAGCTCTTCCAACTCATAAAGTTGTAATATCCTTCTCTCACTAGCTTGTTTAATATCAAAGTTCAACTGCTTCAAAGCCTAGTGAACTTTATTCTCCAACTCTAATGGCAAATGACATGCCTTTCCAAAGACTAACCGATAAGGATTCATTCCTAACAGAGTCTTAACTGCTATTCGATAGCCCCATAATGCATCATCGAGCCTTCGAAACCAATCTTTTCTTTTAAGGCGTACTACCTTTTCAAGGATACCTTTGATTTCGCGATTCACTCTTTCAACTTTCCCATTAGACTGGGGGTGATAGGCACTAGCAATCTTGTGCTTCACATCATATTTTTCAAGCAACCACTTAAGCCATTTGTTCACAAAGTGAAAACCTTCATCACTAATAATAGCTCTTCGTATCCCAAATCGTGTAAATACATGCTTATGTAGGAATCGCATGACTACTTTAGCATCATTTGTAGGGTATGCTTCAGCTTCAACCCACTTGGATACATAGTCCACAACAACTAAGATGTATTTGTTCCTATATGAAGAAGGAAACGGGCCTAAGAAGCCAATGTCTTATACGTCGAACAATTCAATCTCCAAAATGTTTGTCAAGGGCATCTCATTCCTTCTTGATATATTTCCAGTACTTTGGCATTTATCATAGTTCTTCACATAAGCATAAGTATCTTTAAATAGATTAGGCCAAAAGAAACCTACTTGCAAAATCTTTGTTGCAGTACGTGAACCACCAAAGTGTCCCCCACTTGGAGATAAATGGCAATGATACAAGATCTCAGCAATCTCGCTTCTAGCTACACACTTTCGGATTATATTATCTGTATATTATGTAAACAAGAGCGAATCCTCCCAAAGATAATACCAACTATCACGAAGAAATTTTTTTCCTTTCTTGGTATATCATTTCTTGAAGAATTATTCCACATGCAAGATAATTGGCAAAATTAGCAAACTAGGGTATTTCATGAATTCGATTTACCTCAAATAAGTGTTCATTTGGGATATTCTTGTTGACAGGCACACATGATTGAGTTACCTCATCTTGTTCCAACCTCGACAGATGATCGGCTATTTGATTTTTGACACCTTTTCTATCTTTGATCTCAAGGAATTCTTGGAGTAAAAGTATCCAATGAATTAGCCTTGGTTTTGCATCTTTCTTCTTGAGCAAGTATTTAATGGTCGCATGGTCAATAAATACTGTAACTTTGGTACCTATAAGATATGAGCAGAATTTGTCAAAAGTAAAAACTATAGCGAAGAGTTTCTTTTCAGTTACCGTATAATTGCATTGGGCTCCCGTCAAAGTTCTACTTGCATAGTAAATAAGGTGAAACACTTTATTTCTTCTTTGACCCACCACAGCTCCAATGGCATAGTCACTTGCATCGCACATCAACTCAAAAGGTGAGTTCCAATCAGGTGTAATAATTATTGGGGCTGAGATTAACCGCTTCTTTAGCTCTTCAGAAGCTTCCAAACATGCTTTGCTTAAATCAAACATTGTATCTTTCTATATCAACAAACACAACGATTTAGAAATTTTTGAGAAATCTTTGATAAATCTTCGATAAAAATCGACATGGCCTAAGAAACTTTTGACTCCTTTCACATTCATTGGGGCTAATAATATTTCAATTACGTCTACCTTTTCTTTATTGAATTCAAGTCCTTTTTTTGAGATCTTATGAATTAAGACAATCCCTTCCTTGACCATAAAATGGAATTTTTCCCAATTAAGGACAAGATTCATCTCTTCACATCTCTTCAGTACCTTAGCCAAATTACTCAAATAGATATCATAAGTGTTACCAAAAAATAGAAAAATCATCCATGAAAACCTCAACAAAATTTTCAACCATATCAGTAAATATTGCCATCATGCATCATTGAAAAGTTGCAAGTGCATTGCATAAACCAAAAGGCATTCACCTAAAAGCAAACATACTGTATGGACAAGTAAAGGTTGTTTTATGTGGGTCTTCCGGGGCTAAAACTATTTGGTTATATCCTGAATAGCCATCTAAAAAATAATAGAATTCATTACCTGCCAGTCGATATAACATCTGATCCATAAAAGGCAACAGAAAATGGTCCTTCCGAGTGGCCTTGTTCAACTTTCTGTTATCAATATAGATTCTCCAACCGGTAACAGTTCTTGTTGGAATTAACTCATTACGCTCATTTTCAACAATCGTTATTCCACCTTTCTTCGGTTCACACTGCACCGGACTTACCCACAGACTATCTGAAATAGCATAGATGATTCCTGCATCTAACCATTTGATCACTTCCTTTCTCACAACTTCTTTCATAATAGCATTGAGCCTCCTTTACCCATCAAATCGAGCGCTTTCACCTTCTTCTAAAATGATTTTATGCATACAAAAAGAAGGTCTTATACCTCGAATATCAGCTATGATCCAACCAATTACTTTTTTAAATTTCTTTAGAACACCAATTAGTTGTTCCTCTTGAACTTTCTTCAGTTCCACTGAAATAATCACAGGCAAAGTAGAACAATCACCTAAATAAACGCATTTTAAATGGGAAGGAAGTACCTTTAGTTCGAGTTTAGGTGGTTCTTCAATTGACAACTTGGGTTATACAAATTCTCTGACTTTCAACTCCAACGGTTCAAACCGTGTGGATTGAATAAAATTTTCCGAATTGGCTTCCATCAAAGCCATGATTTCTTCACCTTCTTCATCCTTCAAAGAGTCAAGATCTAAGACATTCTCCAATGGATCTTCTTCAAAATTGCTTTCCATAGAAACCAAGGTTACCTGATCGGGAAATTTTATCGCTTTAAAAATGTTAAAGGTTACCTGATCATTTTGAACTCGCATGGTGAGTTCTTCTTTCTGTACATCAATTAACTTTCTTTCCGTGGCTAAGAAAGGTCTCCCAAGGATGATCGGCTCTTCCTTATCTACTTCAAAATCTAAGACAACCAAATCAGTAGGAAAAATAAATTTATCGACTCTTACCAAAACATCCTCGATCTTTCCTTCGAGATATGGTAAAGATCGATCCACTAGTTGAACCATCACAGTTGTAGGTCTTACTTCACCTATCCCTGACATCTTGAAAATAGACTTCGGCATCAAGTTGATACTCGCTCCTAAGTCACACAAAGCTTTACCACAGTAAGATTCACCAATGTTACAGGGTATAGTAAAGCTTCCTGGGTCTTTCAATTTTGGTGGCAGTCTATTCTACAGGGATGTATTGCACTCATTTGTCAAAACAACAGTCTCATACTCACTCAGTTATTTCTTCTTGGACAGTATATCCTTCATAAACTTCGCATAATTTGGCATTTGTTATAAAGCCTCGACCAATAGAATATTGATGGGTAATTGCTTCAGAACATCCAAAAAATTCCTGAATTACACCTCCTGTTTCTGCTTGTGTTGCTGCAATCTTTGCGGATATGGAGGTGATGGAACTTTCCGTTGAGCTGAAAAACTTTTTTGAGTAGGTAAATCTGTATCCAAAAAAGATGTTAAAATATCTGAATTCACTAAGTCAGGGTTTACCTTGTCAGACTTTGTAAATTCTAATTCCTTTTGTCTAGGAACTTCAGTAGCTGGTTGATTCTTCTCAACAGGCTTATCTTCGACATCAATCAATCGGGGTTCTAGAATATTGCCACTTCGCAATGCCACTACCTTGGTATGTTTTTTACCCAAATTTCTTGGATTCTCAGTATCACTCGGCAAGGTTCCTTGCGGTCTATTACGTAGCTTCGTATCTAACTAACTCATTTGGTTTTCCAAATTTTTCAGTGTTGCTGCTTGGATTTGGATCAAAGCGTCATTCTTTGCCATGTACGCTTTCAACAAGTTCTCCATACTGTTTGATGCCTCAGCTTGAGGTTGTTTTAGAGCTTACTGATTAAACCCTTGAGATTGGTTGGTCTTTGCTGTAATAAGTTGTTGTTCAGTCTATTTCCTTGGTTACTCTAAGAAAAGTTAGGATGATTACGCCATGAAGGATTGTAGAAGTTGGACTTGGGTCCTTGTCCACTCCTATTTTGATATTGTTTCCCCACATAGTACACTGACTCAGGATTTGATGACAATTCTAAAAAGAATGACCTTCCCCACAGTACGCACAGGAAACTACTTCAAATGGACTTGGTGGCTGAGCTGCAGAATTATTAGTACTATTAGCGGTTAACTGTTTTATCATAGAGGAAATAGACGATACCTGAGCTGATAACAAAGTGAGGGCGTCAACTTTATGAACTCTAACTACACGTCTTCCTGAAGCTGTTTGATTTGTTAGCCATTGATAGTTATTACTCGCGATCTTTTCGATGATCTTATAAGCCTCATTATAAAACTTAGAAAAAATTACACCATTCGCAGAAGCATCTACCATCAATCTTGTATTTGCATTCAGACCATTATAGAATGTCTCCAACTGGATACAATGAGGAATCCCATGATGAGGACACTTACGAAGTAACTCCTTGAATTCCTTCCAAGCCTCATACAAAGACTCGTCATCCAATTATTGGAAAGTTGTGATCTCGTTCCTTAACTTAGCGTTTTTTCTAGGTGGGAAATACTTAACCAAAAATCTCTCTGCTAATTCTTGCCATGTAGATATGGAACTTGGTGGCAATGAATTGAGCCATGCTCGTGCTCGATCTCGCAACGAGTACAGAAACAAGTTCAACCTCAGTGTGTCGTCAGTCACACCGGCTATCTTGAATGAATCACTCACCTCCATCAACAATCGAAGGTGGAGACGTGGATCTTCCATGGGCATAACACTAAATTGGCCCTCCGTTTGTAGCATTTGAAACATCACTGGTTTCAATTCAAACTGGGTTGCCTCAATATCTAGCCTTCTAATTCTTGCATTTAACTCAATGAAAAGTGGCACAACATATTCTCTGATGCATCGATCCCTATCATTGGCAATAAGGATAGGATTTCATACATGATCGGCTTCATTACCTTGGTCTTGATTCTGATTTCCAAGGTCCATCTCGACTTGTCTTTGAGCTGTTCATTCACATCTTCTTTGTTTGAAAGTTCGCTCAATTTCAGGGTTTACAAGGGTAAATCGATAATTTGATCTAGGCTTATAAACACTTGAAAACAAAATCAAAAAATTAAAAATGATAAGTTAATAATGTTGGAAATAAATCAAATTGAAAATAAATAATTTCACAAAAAAATGACTATGGCAACGACGCCAAAAACTTGTAACGCGTAGTTTTGTGCAAGTGTACACAGTTGTTATCAAGTAATAAGTAAGTATCAAGTTATCGTCTCCACAGGGATTGTATTTGTGCTAAGTCACTTAATTTGTAAAATTATATTAACCATTCGGTAAATAAAAACACAATATAGTTGAGAAGTGGTGATTAAAATATATTAAACTAAATGCAATGATCCCTAATGCAAATTATCCTAAGTATGCAAACTATATGAATGAAATAGATTTTAGTAAAATTAAACACAATTTTCAAAATTTATAACATAAATAAACTAGGATAATTACTTTAATCAAACTCAATTTATTATCAACATGCTTAATAACATTCAGAAAAACATTCCATGGCAACTTGATCTTTCATGAGTTTCGAAACCACATTAGGTCCTTTCGAAATCCTTTACTTAGTAAATACACATTTTACTGATCCTTATTTACTAACGGTTTCTTAGCATTCGTGTGAGGTAACAGGGACGTGTCAGGTTTGAAACAATTTAATCACACAAATCTAAAAGCTAAGCAGATAACAGAGCTTGGTCAGAGTTGTTATGCAACCTTCAATTTAATAGGGCCAGGATCTAAATTGAGCATGCATATTTCAATTATGTGTCCATTATCCATCGTATGGTCAGGATCGCTCAGCTACTTCAGGTGCATTTCAATCACGTATGTGTAACATCCCGATTTTGGGCCTAGTCAAAACAGTGGTTTTGGGACCACAAATTCGATGAGGAAAAATTTATTTTTACTATAATTTTATGGCCTAAAATTTCACAGAATGATTTTGTGAAAATTTTGTTCAAAAATTTCAACTTTTGGGCACTCAATTTAGTCAAAAGGACTAAATTGTAAAATGTGTAAAAGTTGAGTTCTACATGTTAGAGGTGTCCAATTGTTATGAAATTTTAAATTGGAGGTATTTATATGGTAATTAGACCATTGGTTAAGTTATGGACAAAAATGGACATGAGATAAGTGAAATAGGAAATTTTTAAGTTAGGGGCATTTTGGTAATTTGGTAATTAAAATAAATTAAAAGGGAAAAAGATGACAAATTGTGCTCATCTTCTTCATTTGGCCGAAATTAGCAAGGAGGGAAGCCATATTTAGTGTTTTTCAAGCTTCCAAGCTCCATAGTAAGTGATCCCAAGCCCCGTTTTTAATGTTCTTTACATTTTTTGAGTCCTAGTAACTTGATTTAGCTTATTCTAGCAATAATTTAACCTAGGGTTCATATTTGGAAAAATACCCGTAGGTGAAATGTGTTTATTTTGATGTTTAATGGTAGAATATGAAGCTTGGAATTATGTTAATTAACTTTTACTAAGCGATTTTAAGTGAAAATGAGTAAAACGACATAATCGGTAAAAATACCTAATGTTCATAAGTGTTAGAGTGAGAATTTGATGTTTCCATAGAAGAGAAAAATTTTCAGAATGTCATAAAACATAAGAATAAGGGATGAAGTTTAGTTTCTGAGCTTAGGGGCAAAAGTGGAATTATGTAAAAGTTTAGGGGCAAAATCGTAATTTTTCCAAAGTTTTAGTCAAGGATTGTTTTGATGAATGTGAGTATTAAACAAGATAAATTTGCTATTATAGATCAAGAAGAACGATATCCGGAGTTAGACAGGGAAAGAAAAAGGATGAAGACTAAAATGCTAGATTTGATTATATTTTGTACTGAGGTAAGTTTATGGTAAATAAATGCAATATTTTGATAATTATTATTAATACTGTTATTTTTCAGAAATTATGACTTTCTTTTACGAAAATATCTAATGTTGACTTAAGTATGAGGTGAGAGAGAATCAGTGATAAAAGCCCCGTTGAAACATTGAGAATGTATCGGATACAAATGTCATGACATTAAGGGAATGAGATCCCATGTAAGACCAACTCTGGGACATGGCGTAGGCACCGAGATGAGAGGTCCCATGTAAGACCATGTCTGGGACATGGCGTTGGCACCAAGATGAGAGGTCCCCCGTAAGACCATGTCTGGGACATGGCATAGGCTCCGATATGAGAACTCCCATGTAAGACCTTATCTGGAATATCGCACTGGCAGTACAGAAAACATCCCATGTAAGACTATGTCTGGGACATAGCTTTGGCATGTATTATCAGACAAGAGACTCGAGTATCCTAAGTATTCCAAGTGATTCAACGGGATAGTGAATAGACCATGTTACATGAAAGTTCAGATTAAAGCATAATAATAAATTCAGGTGAGTTATAAGGATTGAGAATATCTCAGTTATCAGTTGAGAAAGAAATTTCACCAAGGGAGGAGTAAGTTATAATCATGATTTATTTAAGTAAGCAAGTAAGTAAACAAGTATGTGAGTAAGTAAAGAAGCGAGTAAAGATTCTAAAGTTTGATGAAATTTATGAGTATGATTATTTATGATAAATATTGTTATTTATTTACTTGTAAACTTACTAAGCTTTATGCTTACTTTCTTTATTTTCATTATTTTTATAGTATCACCAAGTTAGTTCGAGGATCACAAGGATGTTGGAGTTCGTCCAGTTCGAGGATCACAAGGATATTGGAGTTTGTCTCACACTATCTACAGACATCTCGGTATTATGTGATTTCGAAACGTGTAAAGCTATGGCATGTATAGAGACTTAGTGATTTTGAGTGTGTTTATATGATATGGCTAATGGTTAGCTATTGAAATGGCTAATTAAGAACATGTGTGGTGTTATGAATGCCTAGGTGATAGTTTATACCTAGAGAATATGAAAGAGTAAAAATTTGCAATGAAACAGTTTTGGGATAGCAGCACTGACGTGATTTTGAAAAATCACCAAGGATAGTATAAAATGAATTAGAGAGTGAATGATATATAGAATTAAAACTTATCGAGTCTATTTTCATACAAAAGTAATGGTGTGGGTAAAGGATTTTTATATTCTGAGATATTTGAATTTTGGTGAGACAGGGTCAGAATGGTTTTTGGAGTCCCCTGTTCTGACTTTAGAAAATCATTAAAATTTGTACAAAAATAATTATAAGCTATAATTTTTATGTCTAGATTCCTTAGTGAGTTTATTTTCTGTAGAAACAAGTGATAACACTATATGAAAATCATACGATGAGAAATTTGATTTTTAGTGAATAACGGTCAGAACCATCAGGCAGTGAAACAAGGGAGAATTTAATGAATAAGCTGTACGAATTGGCTAATCCAAAAATTCTGAAAATTTAATGAGTCTAGTTTTAGGGAAAATTTACGGATTTAAATTTTTAGTTTTGTAACTCGAGTTATAATTAAATTAGTGACTGCTGCGCAGGTGCACAGCATTATGGCGAACAGTGAAATAAATTTTAAAAGCAATTTTTTATGCTCTCAACTGGTAAGTTAAATCAGATAACGCCTCATGCTCGACTCTGACAACGGTCTCAGGAAAGGGGTGTTACATTTATTCGTATCAAAACTGAACAATTACACATACATATCTCTGAAGATAAAAGAATATATACAATATCCAGAAAAGATCATCATGTTCATTTCGACTATAACCTTCAAACACAGACATTTTTAGTATTTAATTATCATTTCTCTAACTAATTCTGTTATCACGAACATCACTTTATTCCATTCACTACAAAAAAAACTTCCAGTTAATACATACATTCTTTAGGTATCATACCAGAATATTTTGTCTTATCAAAATTTAACTTCTTCTTTTCTTACGCTCTTATATGTTCACTTACTTCCTTACTTAAATAACTCATGATTATAACTTCTCCTCCCTTGCTGAATTTTTTGTTTCTCAACTGATAACTAAGACATTCTTAACCCTTTCTGACTCACTTGAATCTATTTATTATGCTTTTACCTGAACTTTCACGTAACATAGTTTATTTACTAGCCCGTTGAGCTATATTGGAATAATAAGAATACTTGGGACTCCTGTCTGATAATAAAAAGCCAAAGCCATGTGCCAGACATGGTCTTACATGGGATGTTTTCTGTATTGCCAATGCCATATCCTAGATATGGTCTTACATAGGATTTCTCATATCGGTGCCCATGCTATCTCCCAGACATGGTCTTACGGGGGACCTCTCATCTGGGTGCGAACACCATGTCCCAGACATGGTCTTACATGGGACCTCTCATCTCGGTGCCAATGCCATGTCCCAGACATGGTCCTACATGGGACCTCTCATCTTGGTGCCAACGCCATGTCCCAGACATGGTCTTACATGGCTTACATATTGCCATGGTCTAACCATGGTCTTTACCATCAATTCTTCATTGAATGATCATACCCATTTCCTGCGTTCTACTCAATTTGATCTTCTAATTCAATTTTCATACTATTATAATATTCATGGTTCAATAGCAAAGACATAAAACAAATATCATATTATTTCTAATTTAACAATTAAACATAAGATTCTATCATAGAAACATACTGATAACACTTATTCAAGCAAGTGTACATAAACATACATTCTATATTTGTGTATATTTACTTACCATATTTACTTAATCAAATATGTTGAGCACATAACATCATATGCGCGCCAAACAAACAGGATGAGCTTATCACCATATTAACTTTCATTTTATTCTACGTTTCTACATTTCTCAACTCATGGTTATCTTACTTCATACGTTAACACATACTTATCATAAATTTTCTATTCATACCTTTCTAAATTTTGTTACCTTTCTATATTTCGTTTCACCATAAACACATTTCAATTACCTTAACATAATTTTTTTTAGCACTACTGGAAACAACTCGGTTAGGAGTCATCTCTGTCTTAACAAAACAATTTCATTAGAGTCAGAAGATATTACACTATCACGGGTAATAATATGGCATGTATAGCTAAACTCAAATACACTATGTTAGTCCAAGAACCAACTAAACCATAGCTCTGATACCACTAAATGTAACACCCCTTATTCGTGTTCGACGCCGGAATAGGGCATGAGACATTACTAGAACACATACACTTGTAAACGTATTTAACCGTGTAATAAAATTTCATCTAAATTAAAACTTTCAAATTTTTTAAACATGTTTTTATAATTCTTCACAATATATCCTTAAAATATTAGTTCATAATAAATAGGGCCTACGAGACCCGATACATACCCATGTATTCAATTCTTCATTTTCATTTCATTCAGTTCACAATTTCTTATACGCACAATTCAAATCATATCACTAGCAATTTCCATTTAATTACCATGTATTTCAATTAAAATACAATAATTAATAATAATTAGATTTGAATTACAGTAATACAAACTTACTAGGCTAAATTGCAGAAATACCATGATACAGGGGCATTTTGGAAAATTTCCATTTCCCTCGACTTTCCACGTGATATTGATCTAAATTAATAATTTCATTCAATTTATTAATTTAGACAATAAAACTATTCAATTCTTGAAATTTCGTCATTTTTTCCATTTTTACAAAATTACCCTAAAAATTTTACTTTTATTCAATTTAGTCCCTGAACCTAAAACATGTAAATTAGCTATTTTTAAAATAAAATCATATTATCAAAATATTCACATATATTTTTCCTCCTCCTCCACTCCATTCCACATCCTTAATGTACTTCACACTCTTAGAAATAACATTTTCTAAAGTTTCATTATTCACCCTTAAGTATATTCAAAGTTGTCTATCCAAATCAATATCACTAAATTATTTTTATCTGGAGGTACAGAACTCCAAATTATGCACTGTTAATTTTCCCTAAAACTAGACTCCTTTATCTTTTTACGATAAAATTTTCAAAATTTTTAGTTTAGCCAATTGGTACAATTTATTCTTAAAATATTTTCCTGTTTCACTGCCTGACGTTTCTGACATCTCTTCACTAAAAATCAAATATCTCTTAGTACCAAATTCTGATGGTAGTGTCGTTTATTTCTCTTGAAACTAGACTCATTGATGAATTTAATCAAATAAATTAAAAATTAAAATTATTTGTTTACAATTTATAATGATTTATCAAAATTAGAACCGGGGATTCCAAAATCAATCCGATCTTCCGTCACTAAAATTCAAATATCTCAAAATATATAACTCTTTTACTTGCTCTATTTCTTTTATGTAAAAATAGAGTCATTAGAATTTCATTTCATATCTTATTAACTCTCTAATTCAATTTCCACAATTTATGGTGATTTTTCAAACTTAACCTATTGAAGTTGTCCAAAACTATTTTAGTGCTAGATGTTGATAATCAAATTTATAACACCCTCCTTTCCTTTCTCGACAATATTTTCTATCAATTCATCTTATTTCCCTTCACTAACATATCAATAACATAGAACCTTATATAATAAATCCATACATTAGCATCAATTCCCTACTTTTTCAATAATATCAAACTCAAAAATATATTGAAATCTTAGTGTTCTTACCTTGCTCTTTTGATTTCAATTTTTAACTTGATTTTCTCTCTCCTCCAGCCTTCATTTCTTGAATCTAACTTGATATTCTAGCTCCCAATAGTCTCCTTATCAATTTTCTCTCTTGGTGGCTATGAAAATTCTTTTGATTTCTAGATGAAAATGGTGAATTTTTTGTGGGAGGACCAAATTGTAAAGAAAGCAAGACTTTCTTTCTTTCGCTCTTTTTCTCATGTTGGTGCACGGAAAAATGGTGGGTTGCATGCTTCTTCATCTTCCTTTTCTTACATATATACTAAATAAAATAATAATAAAATAATAAAATATCATTTAAAAATCAAATTAAAATACTAATAAACTAATATTTATTTAATTAATATAAAATATCTCCAACATCATCATTATCTTCTAGATTTCTCTCTTTTCTAATTGACCATTTTACCGTTTATGATCTTTTAATATTCCATCCTTGAGTCATCACTTAATTTGGTAAAATTGCGAGTTAGTCCCTCAAAATTCTTCACCTTTTTCAATTTGGTCCTAATCCATCCATTTTCCTTATTTTCTAGATCATTCCACCCTTAAAACATTTACACCACTGGTCCTTCAACTTTTTCATATTTTCACTTTAACCCCTCAATTTTTTAGTATTTACTCTTGGGCAACAAAACTTTTCTCACTTTTGCGATTTAATCCTTTCTTGAACTAATATGTCATAATATACTTCCCAATGTTAACATAACTCCAAAATTTCCCCTTTTGTCGCTTTATTTCCTTATTTTATTATATCAAAGATAATATTTTAGTGTAAAATTTTTTGGGTATTACATTTCTCTCCCCCTTAAAATAAATTTCGTCCTCGAAATTTCCTTTTTTTTTTGGTCATGAACTTATTCTTTCATTTCACAATTTATTTTTAATTCAATATTTCAAATATGAATCAGAGATAAACCTTTACCTTGTAACGAAAATTATTTACCTTTTTTCCATAGGCCCAGTAGATTGAATAGAACACTTAGGATATACGGAACTGATACAGAGGTGCATTATTATGCATTATTAAACAGAAAGCACTAAAGTATTATACATAAAACATAAATGTGCTAATAATCGAAGAACACTAGCGTGCTATTAATCAGAGAGTGTGCTAGGGTCTCTTAATGATATACCACTAATATCCTAGTAGTTCTAATATCATCTACTTCGGCAAATTATCTCATGCATGCATATCACTTTTACACTTTTCACATAATGCTTTTACATCCTTTACAATTTAATCCTTATATCAATAATCCGTATATTTATATCTTCTCTACCTTTAATACATGTATTATATTTCAAAATTCATTATTCATCCGTAATTTACTAATAATCCATATCATGTACTTCACATATCACATTTACATGTTTTTCAATTTAGTCATCAGCACAATATTTCTTGTAGCACAACAATACACTTTCTAAATATGCATGCAAAACATAACAATAACCAGTCATAAACCGACCAGATCAACAGGGCTTTCGT
This sequence comes from Gossypium hirsutum, assembly GCF_007990345.1. Lineage (NCBI taxonomy): Eukaryota > Viridiplantae > Streptophyta > Magnoliopsida > Malvales > Malvaceae > Gossypium > Gossypium hirsutum. The sequence continues at coordinate 41,300,286 of NC_053437.1, forward strand.
CTAACATCATAATTAGCTAACATTATCACAATATAAGAACTCTATCAGAACTGAACAATTACACATACATATCTCTGAGGATAAAAGAATATATATAATATCCAGAAAAGATCATCATGTTCATTTCGACTATAACCTTCACACACAGACATTTTTACCATTTAACTATCATTTCTCTAACTAATTCTGTTATCACGAACCTCACTTTATTCCATTCACTAAAAAAAAACTTCCAGTTAATACATACATTCTTTAGGAATCATACCTGAATATTTTGTCTTATCAAAATTTAACTTCTTTTTTTACACTCTTACTTGTTTACTTACATGCTTACTCAAATAACTCATGATTATAACTTCTCCTCCCTTGCTAAATTTTTTTTTCTCAACAGATAACTGAGACATTCTTAACCCTTTCTGACTCACTTGAATCTATTTATTATGCCTTTACCAGAACTTTCACGTAACATAGTTTATTTACTAGCCCATTGAGCCATATTGGAATAATAAGGATACTTGGGTCTCCTGTCTGATAATAACATGCCAAAGCCATGTCCCAGACATGGTCTTACATGGGATGTTTTCTGTATTTCCAATGCCATATTCCAGATATGGTCTTACATGGGAGTTCTCATATCAGTGCCCATGCCATGTCAAAGACATGGTCTTACGGGGGACCTCTCATCTCGGTGCCAATGCCACGTCCCAAACATAGTCTTACATGAGACCTCTCATCTCGGTGCCAATGCCATGTCCCAGACATGGTCTTCCATGGGACCTCTCATCTCGGTGCCAACGCCATGTCCCAGACATGGTCTTACAGGGACCTCTCATCTCAGCGCCAACGCCATGTCCCAGACATGGTCTTACATGAGACCTCTCATCTCGGTGCCAATGCCATGTCCCAAACATGCTCTTACATGGGACCTCTCATCTCGATGCCAACGCTGTGTCCCAAACATGGTCTTACATGGGACCTCTCATCTCGGTGCCAACGCCATGTCCCAAACATGGTCTTACGTGGGACCTCTCATCTCGGTGCCAACGCTATATCGCAGACATGATCTTACATGGGACCTCTCATCTCGGTGCCAACGCCAAGTCCCAGACATGGTCTTACATGGGACCTCTCATCTCAGTGCCAACGCCATGTCCCAGACATGGTCTTACATGGCTCACATATTGCCATGATCCAACCATAGTCTTTACTGTCAATTCTTCATTGAATGATCATACTCATTTCCTACGTTCTACTCAATTTGATCTTCTAATTCAATTTTCATACTATTATAATATTCATGGTTCAATAGCAAAGACATAAAACAAACATCATATTATTTCTAATTTAACAATTAAACATAAGATTCTATCATATAAACATACTGATAACACTTATTCAAGCAAGTGTACATAAACATACATTCCATCTATTTGTGTATATTTACTTACCATATTTACTTAATCAAATATGTTGAGTGCATAACATCATATGCGCGCCAAACAAACACGGATGATCTTATCACCATATAAACTTTCATTTAATTCTACGTTTCTACATTTCTCAACTCATGGTTGTCTTACTTCATACGTTAACACAACTTATCATAAATTTTCTATTCATACCTTTCTAAATTTTGTTACATTTCTATATTTCGTTTCATCATAAACACATTTCAATTACCTTAACATAATTTTTTTAGCATTACTGGAAACAACTCGATTAGGAGCTATCTCTGTCTTAACAAAACAATTTCATTAGAGTCAGAAGATATTACACTATCATGGGTAATAATATGACATGTATAGCTAAACTCACATACGCTATGTTAGTCCGAGAACCAACTAAACCACAGCTCTGATACCACTAAATGTAACACCCCTTACCTGTATTCAACACCGGAATAGGGCATAAGACATTACTAGAACACATACACTTGTAAACGTATTTAACCGAGTTATAAAATTTCATCTAAATTAAAACTTTCAATTTTTTTTAACATGCTTTTATAATTCTTCACAATATATCCTTAAAATATTATATTCATAATAAATAGGGCCTACGAGACCCGATACATACCCATTCAATTCAATGTTTCATTTTCATTTCATTCAGTTCACAATTTCTCATGCTCACAATTCAAATCATATCACTAGCAATTTCCATTTAATTACCATGTATTTCAATTAAAACACAATAATTAATAATAATTAGATTTGAATTACAGTAATACAAACTTACTAGGCTAAATTGCAGAAATACCATGATATAGGGGCATTTTGGAAATTTTCCATTTCCCTTGACTTTCCACGTGATCTTGATCTAAATTAATAATTTCATTCAATTTATTAATTTAGACAATAAAACTATTCAATTCTTGAAATTTCGTCATTTTTTCCATTTTTACAAAATTACCCTAAAATTTTTACTTTTATTCAATTTAGTCCCTGAACCTAAAACATGTAAATTAGCTATTTTTAAAATAAACTCATATTATCAGAATATTCACATATATTTTTCCTCCTCCTCCACTCCATTCCACATCCTTAATGTACTTAACACTCTTAGAAATAACATTTTCTAAAGTTTCATTATTCACCCTTAAGTATATTCAAAGTTGTCTATCCAAATCAGTATCACTAAATTATTTTTTTCTGGAGTTACAGAAATCCAAATTATGCGCCGTTAATTTTCCCTAAAACTAGACTCATATATATTTTTACCATAAAATTTTTAGAATTTTTAGTTTATCCAATTGGTACAGTTTATTCTTTAAAAATTTTCCTGTTTCACTGCCTGCCGTTTCTGACCTCTCTTCACTAAAAATCAAATATCTCTTAGTACAAAATTCTGATGGTAGTGCCGTTTATTTCTATTGAAACTAGACTCATTAAGGAATTTAGTCATATAAATTAAAAATTACAATTATTTTTTTACAATTTCTAATGATTTATCAAATTTAGAACTGAGGATTCCAAAATCAATCCGACCCTGCCTCACTAAAATTCAAATATCTCAAAATATATAAATCTTTTACTTGCTCTGTTTCTTTTATGTAAAAATATACTGATTAAAATTTCATTTCATATCTTATTCACTCTCTAATTCAATTTCCACAATTTATGGTGATTTGTCAAATTTAACCTACTGCAGCTGTTCAAACCTGTTTTCCTGTAAGATGTTGATAATCAAATTTACAACACCCTCCTTTCCTTTCTCGACAATATTTTCTATCAATTCCTCTTGTTTCGCTTCAATAAAATATCAAGAATATAGAACCTTATATAATAAATCCCTACATTAGCATCAATTCCCTACTTTTTCAATAATATCAAACTCAAAAATATATTGAAATCTTAATGTTCTTACCTTGCTCTATTGATTTCAATCTTAAACTTGATTTTCTCTCTTCTCCAGCCTTTATTTATTGAATCTAACTTGATATTCTAGCTCCAAATAGTCTCCTTATCAATTTTCTCTCTTGGTGGCTATGGAAATTCTTTTGATTTCTAGATGAAAATGGTGAATTTTTTGTGGGAGGACCAAATTGTAAAGAAAGCAAGACTTTCTTTCTTTCTCTCTTTTATCACGTTGGTTGGATGGCAAAATGGTGGGTTGCATGCTTCTTCATCTTCCTTTTCTTATATATACTAAATAAAATAATAAAATAATAAAATATGTTTTAAAAATCAAATTAAAATACTAATAAACTAATATTTATTTATTTAATATAAAATATCTCCAACATCATCATTATCTTCTAGATTTCTCTCTTTTTTAATTGACCATTTTTCCCTTTATGATCTTTTAAAATTTCATCCTTGAGTCATCACTTAATTTGTTAAAATTGTGATTTAGTCCCTCAAAATTCTTCACCTTTTTCAATTTGGTCTAAATCCATCCATTTTCCTTAGTTTCTAGATCATTCCACCCTTAAAACATTTACACCACTGGTCCTTCAACTTTTTCATATTTTCATTTTAACCCCTCAGCTTTTTAGTATTTACTCTTGGGCAACAAAACTTTTCTCACTTTTTCGATTTAATCATTTCTTGAACTAATATGTCATAATATACTTCCCAATGTTGACATAACTCTAAAATTTCCTCTTTTTGTCGCTTTATTTCCTTATTTTATTATATAAAAGATAATATTTTATTGTAAAAATTTTTGGGTATTACAAAAGGTTTAGCCGATTCTTGGAATATTCAGTATGAATAAAAGTCTAGCTATACATGTCATACTTGTATTTCGATAGTGTGACGACTCCTTACAATTTTAAAATGTTTTCTTTTATAGTTATGGATCCCAAACGAGCTGGTACAGATGATGTAGAGAGTAATGCACCCGCTCCCGCAGAAGGGACGGGGCCACAAGATGTTAGTCAAAGGCCCGTTACAGTTAGTCAAGGGGGAGGGGCTCGAGAAGCCTTCTTCCAAGCTATGAATGAATGGTTTGTCGAGTTCGTTCGTACGAATCTAGCCGTTGGACCTCCACCCCCTCATGATTTTCAGATCCGCCATGTAGCTCCCCCAGTTACAGGTATAGGTACAGTTATAAGAGAAAGACCACTAGTTGATAAGATCAGAAAATAAGAGATTGAAGAGTTTCGGGCTACTAAAGATGATAATGCAGATAGAGCAGAATTTTGGCTTGAGAATACTATTAGAGTCTTTGATGAGTTATCTTGTACACCTGAGGAACGCATGAAGTGTGTTGTTTCACTTCTCAGAGATTCGGCCTATCATTGGTGGAAGACTCTTGTATCAGTTGTACCGAGTGAGAGAGTTAATTGGGATTTCTTTCAAGAAGAGTTCCATAAAAAGTATATCAGTTAGAGGTTTATTGACCAGAAAAGAAAAGGACTCCTTGAGTTAAAGCAGGGTAAGGTGACTGTTACTGAGTATGAACGTGAATTTGTCAGACTCAGCAAGTATGCTCGAGAGTGAGTATTTACAGAAGCTATTATGTGCAAAAGATTTGAAGATGGGCTCAATGATGATATCCGACTGTCAGTTGGTGTTCTAGAGATAAAAGAGTTTGTTGTTCTAGTTGAGAGAGCCTGTAAGGCGGAGAAGTTGTTAAAAGAAAAATAAAAGGGCAAAGCTAAATTTGAAGTTTAAGACACAAAGAAAAGGCAGATGAGCAGATTATTTCAGTCTACATCCAAGAGGCCTAGAGAGTTCTCTATTAGATCAAAATTTTCAACTGGGTATCCTAGCCAAAACATAGGTAGAGGATTTGTGGGTTCAAGAGCTCAGACTACTATAGTTGCAAGTGTGGGTAGTACTCGACCATCTAGACCAAAGTGTGCTCAGTATGGTAGACGTCATCTCGATGAGTGCCGAGCAAATGAAAATGCCTGTTTTCAAATGTGGTGCACTAGATCATTTTATTCGAGATTGTCCCGAAACAGGTAAAAGAGAAGTAATATCGAGTGCAAGATCGAGAAATGCTCCAATTAGAGGCAGACCACAGAGGAATCTTGGAGTTAGAGCAAGTAACAGGGGTATGTCCAGAAACTCAGCAGCTAGATTAGATGTTAGAAAACCCGCAAGGACTTATGCTATTTGCGCTCCCGAAGAGGCATCTTCCCCAATGTGATTACAGGTACATTTTCTCTCTATGATATTAGTGTTATTGCTTTGATTGATCCGGGTTCGACTCATTCCTATGTTTGTATGAGATTGATGCCAAGTATGAACATCCCTATAGAATCTATCGAATTTGTGATTAAAATATCAAATCCATTAGGCCAGTATGTGTTAGTAGACAAAGTATGTAAAAATTGCCCTTTGATGATTAGAGGTCACTGTTTTCCAGCTAATCTCATGTTATTGCCATTTGATGAGTTTGATGTCATTCTTGGTATGGATTGGTTGACTGCCCATTATGTGATAGTGAATTGTGGAAAGAAATACATTGAGTTTAAATGTAAAAATGGTGATATTATTCGGGTTAATTCAGAAGAGTCAGATAGTTCTCTTACCATGATTTCTTTTATGTCTACTCAGAAATGTTTGAGAAAAGGGTATGAAGCTTATATTGCTTTTGTATTGAATACTAAAGATCCAGAGTTGAAAATTAAATCAGTGTCAGTAGTTTGTGAGTTTTCCGATGTGTTTTCGAAAGAATTGTCAGGTTTGCCTCCTATTAGAGAAGTTAAGTTTGGTATTGAGTTGATTTCAGGTACCACTCCTATTTCTACTGCTCCTTATAGAATGGCCCCGTTGGAATTGAAAGAATTGAAAGCTCAGTTGCAGAAATTAACTGATAAAGGTTTTGTAAGGCCTAGTTGTTCTCCGTGGGGTGCACCAGTGCTTTTTGTAGAAAAGAAAGACGGTTCGATGAGGTTGTGTATAGATTATCGGTAGTTTAATAAAGTCACAATAAAGAATAAATATCCATTCCTAGAATTGATGGTCTGTTTGACCAATTGAAGGGAGCCACTGTGTTCTCCAAGATAGATTTGAGATCTGGTTATTATCAGTTACGGGTTAAAGAGTCAGATGTTTCGAAGACTGCTTTCCGGACTAGGTATGGTCACTATGAGTTTCTTGTGATGCCATTTGGTTTGACTAATGCTCCTGCCATATTCATGGATTTAATGAACCGAATCTTTTGATCGTACTTGGACAAGTTTGTAGTTGTGTTTATTGATGATATTCTGATTTATTCTCCTGATGAGACCGAACATGCGGAACATTTGAGAATAGTTTTACAGATTTTGAGAGATAGTAAGCTTTATGCCAAGTTTAGTAAAAGTGAGTTCTGGCTTCGGGAAGTTGGATTCCTTGGACACATTGTCTCAAGTGATGGTATTAAAGTTGATCCGAGTAAAATTTCAGCAATTGTTAATTGGAAGCCTCCTAGAAATGTATCAGAGGTTAGAAGCTTTCTTGGATTAGCTGGTTATTACAGACGATTTGTAAAAGGATTTTCCATGATAACTACCCATTGACAAGGTTGTTACAGAAAGATGTTAAGTTTGAATGGATTGAAAAATTTCAGCAGAGTTTTGACAAGTTAAAGGCATTGTTGATTGAAGCTCCTGTTTTAGTACAGCCAGAACCAGGTAAAGAATTTGTGATATACAGTGATGCATCCTTGAATGGATTGGTTTGTGTACTTATGCAGGAAGATAAAGTAATAGCATATGCTTCTAGAAACTTAAAGCCACGTGAGAAAAATTACCCAACACACTATTTAGAGCTAGCTGTCATTGTATTTGCGTTAAAGATCTGGAGAAATTACTTGTACGGTGAGAAGTTCCAAATATTCACTGACCATAAAAGTTTGAAATACTTGATGATTCAGAAAGATTTGAATTTGAGCCAAAGAAGATGGCTAGAATTGATTGAAGATTATGAGCTAGTGATCGATTATTACCCGGGTAAGGCAAACGTTGTTGCTGATGCCTTGAGTAGAAAGTCTTTATTTACATTGAGAGCTTTGAATACTAGTTTGGCTTTATCAAATGGCGGTTCTATTTTAGCTGAGTTGAGAGCTAAACCGATGTTTCTTGAAGAAATCTATAAAGCTCAGAAAGATGACAATGAGTTGCAAGCTAAAAGAGCTCAGTGTGAGTCAAGTGTAGAGTCTGATTTTCATATTGGTTCTGATGGTTGTTTGATGTTCAAAACTTGGATATGTGTACTGAAGAATGATGAGCTTATTCGAAAGATCTTACAGGAAGCACATAGAAGTTCTTTGTCCATTCATCCAGGTAGTACAAAGATGTATAATGATGTGAAGAAAATATACTGGTGGGTAGGAATGAAAAGAGATATTTCAGAATTTGTTTCTACATGCTTGATCTGTCAACAGGTAAAGGGCGAACATCAGGTACCTTCAGGTTTATTGCAGCCTGTGTTAGTTCCTGAGTGGAAATGAGACCGAGTTACCATGGATTTTGTAGTAGGGTTGTCGTTGACACCGGAAAAGAAAGATGCAATATGGGTTGTGATTGATAAGTTAACGAAGTCAGCTCATTTTATTCCAGTTCATATGGATTATTCACTTGACAAGTTAGCTGAATTGTATGTTTCAGAGATAGTCAGACTACATGGGGTACCATTATCGATTATCTCAGACAGAGATCCGAGATTTACTTCGCGATTTTGGAGGAAATTGTAGGAAACTTTGGGTACAAAGTTGAACTTCTATATAGCTTTCCATCCTCAGACCGATGGTTAGTCAGAGAGAGTTATTAAGCTACTTGAATATATGCTCAGATGTTGTGTTTTAGAATTTCAAGGCAGTTGGGAGAAATATTTGCCGTTGGTAGAGTTTGCCTATAATAATAGTTATCAGTCGAGTTTGAAGATGGCTCCTTATGAAGCTTTGTATGGACGTAAGTGTAGTATGCCTTTGTATTGGATAGAGCTTAAGGAAAATCAGATTTACAGGGTTGATTTAGTCAAAGAAACGGAAGAGAAAGTAAAAGTTATCAGAGATTGTTTAAAAGAATCTTCTGACAGACAGAAGTCTTATGTAGATTTAAAAAGAAAAGAGATCGAGTATCAAGTTGGTGACAAAGTGTTTTTGAAAGTATCCCCGTGGAATAAAATTTTTAGATTTGGCAAGAAAGGCAAACTAAGTCCACGTTTCATTCGACCGTTCGAGGTGACTGAAAGAATTGGGCCCTTAGCATATCGGTTAGCTTTGCCAACTGAGTTAGAGAAGATTCATAATTTATTCCATGTGTCTATGTTACATCGTTACCGTTCTGATCTATCACATGTGATCTCACCGACAGAGGTTAAGATTCAGCCAGACATGACTTATGTTGAAGAACCGATAAAAATTCTAGATAGAGAGATCAAGCAACTAAGGAACAAGAGTATTGCACTTGTGAAAATGTTATGGAATAGGCATGGAGTTGATGAGGCTACATGGGAGCCCGAAGAGGATATGCGACAACAGTACCCAAATCTCTTCACAGGTAAGATTTTCGGGGACGAAAATCCCTAAAAGGGGGGAGAAATGTAACATCCCGATTTTGGGCCTAGTCAGAACAGTGGTTTCGGGACAACAAATTAAATAAGGAAAAAATTATTTTTACTATATTTTTATGGCCTAAAATTTCACGGAATGATTTTGTGAAAATTTCGATAAAAAATTTCGACATTTGGGCACTCAATTTAGTCAAAAGGACTAAATTGTAAAATGTGTAAAAGTTGAGTTCTACATGTTAGAGGTGTCCAATTGTTATGAAATTTTAAATTGGAGGTCTTTATATGGTAATTAGACCATTGGTTAAGTTATGGACAAAAATGGACATGAGATAAGTGAAATAAGAAATTTTTAAGTTAGGGGTATTTTTGTAATTTGGTAATTAAAATGAATTGAAAGGGAAAAAGATGGCAAATTGTGCTCATCTTCTTCATTTGGCCGAAATTAGCAAGGGGGGAAGCCATAGTTAGGGTTTTCAAGCTTCTAAGCTCCATAGTAAGTGATTTGAAGCCTCGTTTTTATTGTTCTTTACGTTTTTCGAATCCCAGTAACTTGATTTAGCTTATTCTAGCAATAACTTAACCTAGGGTTCATATTTTGAAAAATACCCATAGGTGAAATGTGTTTATTTTGATGTTTTATGGTAGAATATGAAGCTTGGAATTATGTTAAACAACTTTTGCTAAGCGATTTTAAGTGAAAACGAGTATATCGACATAATTGGTAAAAATACCTAATGTTCATTAGTGTTAGAGTGGGAATTTGATGTTGCCATAGAAGGGAAAAATGTTCAGCATGTCATAAAACATAAGAATAAGGGATGAAGTTTAATTTTCGAGCTTTGGGGCAAAAGTGTAATTATGCAAAAGTTTAGGGGCAAAATCCTAATTTTTCTAAAGTTCGAGTCAATGATTGTTTTGATGAATGTGAGTATTAAATAAGATAAATTTGCTATTATAGATCAAGAAGAATGAAATTCAGAGTTAGACCGGGGAAAGAAAAAGGTTAAAGACTAAAGTGCTAGATTTGATCATATTTTGTATCAAGGTAAGTTTACGGTAAATAAATGCAATATTTTGATAATTATTATTAATCCTGTTATTTTTTAGAAATTATGTATTTATTTCATGAAAATATCTAATGTTGAATTAAGTATGAGGTGAGAGATAATCAGTGATAACAGCCCCATTGAAACATTGGGAATGTATCAGATACAAATGTCATGACATTAAGGGAATGAGATCCCATGTAAGACCATGTCTGGGACATGGATTGACATCACTATTGAGATTATGAGAGGTCCCATGTAAGACCATGTCTAGGATATGGCGTTGGCACCGAGATGAGAGGTCCCATGTAAGACTATGTCTGGGACATGGCGTTGGAACCGAGATGAGAGGTCCCCCGTAAGACCATGTATGGGACATGGCATGAGCACCGATATGAGAACTCCCATGTAAGACCATATTTGGGATATGGAATTGGTAGTACAAAAAACATCCCATGTAAGACTATGTCTGGGACATAGCTTTGGCATGTATTATCAGACAAGAGACCCGAGTATCCTTAGTATTCCAAGTGATTCAACGAGCTAGTAAATAGGCCATGTTACATGAAAGTTTAGATAAAAGCATAATAATAAATTCAAGTGAGTTATAAGGGAGGAGTAAGTTATAATCAATTGAGAAAGAAATTTCAGCAAGGGAGGAGTAAGTTATAATCATGAGTTATTTAAGTAAGCAAGTAAGTAAACAAGTAAGTGAGTAAGTAAAAAAGCGAGTAAAGATTCTCATGTTTGATGAAATTTATGAGTATGATTATTTATGATAAATATTGTTATTTATTTACTTGTAAAATTACTAAGATTTATGCTTACTTTCTTTATTTTCCTTATTTTTATAGTATCGCCAAGTCAGTTCGAGGATCACAAGGACGGCGGAGTTCGTCTCACACTATCTACAGACATCTCGGTATTATGTGATTTTGAAACGTGTAAAGCTATGACATGTATAGAGACTTAGTAATTTTGAGTGCGTTTATATGATATGGCTAATGGTTATCTATTGAAATGGCTAATTAAGAACATGTGTGGTGTTCTGAATGCCTAGGTGATAGTTTATACCTAGAGAATATGAAAGAGTAAAAATTTGCAATGAAACAGTTTTGGGACAGCAGCAGTGACGTGACTTTGAAAAATCACCAAGGATAGTATAAATTGAATTAGAGAGTGAATGATATATAGAATTAAATCTTATCGAGTCTATTTTCATATAAAAATAACGGTGTGGGTAAAAAAAATTTTATATTCTGAGATATTTGAATTTTGGTTAGACAAAGTCAGAATGGTTTTTGGAGTCCCCTATTCTGACTTTAGAAAATCATTAAAAATTGTAAAAAATAATTATGAGTTATAATTTATATTTCTAGATTCTTTAGTGAGTCTATTTTCTGTAGAGAAAAGTGATAACACTATATGAAAATCATACGATGAGAAAATTGATTTTTAGTGAATAAAGGTCAGAACCGTCAAGCAGTGAAACATAGGAGACTTTAATGAATAAAATTTACTAATTGACTAATCCAAAAATTCTAAAAATTTTATGGTAAGATAATATATGAGTCTAGTTTCATGGAAAATTTACGGATCTAAATTTTGAGTTTAGTAACTTGAGTTATAATTAAATTAGTGACTATTGCGCAGGTGCACAGTATTATGGTGAACAGTGAAATAAATTTTAAAAGAAATTTTTTATGCTTTGAACTGGTAAGTTAAATAAGATAACGTCTCGTGCCGACTCTGGCAACGGTCTCAGGTAAGGAGTGTTATAGTATGAATGAAATACAGACTTGGTTTTAATTGGAAACATGATCGATTGAGGCACAAACATTATAAGTATGAATCAAATAAATATTACTTAATCAAAGCAATCATCCTAGCTTAAATAAAATTAAGCTAACATTATTGTAAACAAGAAAAAATAACACATAGCAAACATCTTTATATTATATTAAAGAAAAGGAAGATTAAACCCAATTCAGAGTGGCTGTCACCCAAGACTCTGATTGATGAGGCTTCTTCGTTCCTTTGCTTTGCTCCTTTGTTGATGGCTTTCCAAGGTGGCCAACCAAGGGTTCTTTAAGAGGCTTAATTGCTAAAATCTCTATGAAGAGATGATGCTAGGCATGGGAATGGAAAAGGATAAGAGAATTTGGAGAAAAGAGAGAATGATGAATGATGAGAATGAATAAGGAATGATTGAGGGATGCTTGAGGGATGCGTGAGGAATGATGAATGAAGGAATGAGAGGGTCTTATTTATAGGTGAGGAGAGAGGGATAGTTTGCTAAAATTAGTAGATGTTAACCTCCTCAAATCTCCTCAAATTGTGGCCGGCCATGCTTAGTGGCTTTTGACTTGATTTTTGCTTGATTTTTAAGCAATTTTGGATGCCACACAACTCAGGACTGAGAATTGGTCAATCATAAATCGTTGGGCAAATCTCTAATTTCTTCAACAGTGCAAGGTCCTTGTGTAATTAAACCAAAGAATGTTTTAAATGGACAGCCATGTGTAGCCGAATATTGGGTTGACTTGGTCTCCAATTTGGACGGTTTTGTAATCCAACAAAGCTATCAGACCAATCCAGAATAAATCAACAAGTCAGAGGACCAAAGAATAAAATTTATCCAATTTAATTAATTAATTAAAATCCAAATTATTAATGAAATATTTTAAAATTAATTTTGAAATATAATTTTATGTTTTATTATTTAATTTAATCATGCATGGCCCACTTTATGTCTTAAAAAATATAATATATTCAAATTAATATAAAATAAGCCATTTATTGCATGAAAACTATATAATAAAGTATAAAATCACATTTTAATAATTTTTATGTCCTAATTTCATATTTTCACATATTTCATTAATTTATTAGACAATTACTTAGTTTTAACAACGAATTTAAGTAAAAAGGTGATAAATTACATAGGAAAAATCCTATATATTTTTTCGTTTACACTACTTTCCCTCTTTGCATCAACACACAACCCAAAACATTAAGAGATGCATCACTATAAACCACATATGTTATCCCAAACTCAAGTTGAGTCAATATTGGAGCTTCTACTGTTAAGTTCAATTTTGAGCTTAACTTATTCAATTAAATTATTAAATTGTTGATTAATTTTTGGTTAATTAAGTTATAATTCTGCCTAAATTGATTAAATACCTTCTATGCCGTATTAATTTAATTGTACCCCAAATTCAACAATTTAATTTTAATTTTATTTCATGTGCAGGTAAGGAACATTTTGATGCCCGTATAAGCTCAATTTTGGAAGTCAATCTGCATGAATAAACTGCTGAATGATGATCATATGCAGGCTAAATTAATATTGAGGACAACATTCGGTCCAATAAAAAAATAGCAGACCGAATGTGCAGCAAAATCAGCAAGGGAATTATTTAATTTCCCCTCTTGGAGTGGTGACCGACTTTAATTAAAGTCAAGTGATTATGTGCAGCTTTAAGAAGTAAAATTGAAATGGAACTCTACATGAGCTGGAGCTATTCCTGTGCGACGGTTTCAGCTAGGATAAAGGGGGATAAGATCAAATTTTATTTGAATTATGGAAGGCTAATATCATTACTCCTTAAATAGAAGTGACCAGCAGCTAAAAAAGGGAAGAGTCGAAAAAACAGAGGAACACACAGCAGCAAAGAGGTGTGGCGCTCGAGCAAAGGGAAATCTGAAATTGAATCAGCAAAGCCGAATAAAAATTGAAGTAACAGCCCAGAATTTCAACTAATCGAAAGAAGGGAAACTCGACGATTTGAAGATTTTTCTTTTCCAGGATGCAGTCTGTAATTTATGTTGTTTACAATTGATTTTTGTTCCGTTACGATTGCTATGAGTGGCTAAATTAATTAAGCTCAGTTAGACACTTATGAAACTTAGCACAAGAAATTTGAAGGTTATTTGTTTAAATTCGGATTTAGCATTCTTGAGTTGTTAAATTTTATTGTTCAAAGAGTTTTGTCTCTAAATTAATTAGATTGATCGCCTACCTAATTTAGGACATTTCGTATAATTATCTAAGAGTAATTGAGTAATCGAATTTTTGAATTAAACTTAGAGTCAGTGATAATAAATTAGCATGCCGCTAATTGAAGCAACTCAGATTTAATTTTGGAAGCCGCTGGAGGATTTTCTTTAATTAACGCAAGGTGAAATCTCTAAAATACTTAGTGCACTTTTAATTAAAAATTAAAGGTAGGTATTCAAGTATGAATGTTCTCTATTTGAATTTGAATTTATTTGGGGTTAAGAATTCATTTCGTAAGTGATTTCTTCAGCCTTGCTGCTAGATTAGATTATTAAAATAATTGAATGACGATAAGGACTTGTGCTAGGTGGATTAAGGAGTACTAACTGAGCACTCTTTCCCTCAATTTGACAACCTTTCAGCATTTACAATTTACGCTACAATTTATTTGCTACCAAAGAGCATTATTAGAAATTCCCCCCCTATTTTTCCTTTCTCGCATACTTTTATATTAACTTGATTTCAATTCTTTTCAAATAGGTTTAACACGAGCTTCTTCGTGGGACGAATCCGTACTTACTCTATATTACCAGTTAATATTGGCTAAGTAGGGGGTTAAATTCGGTGGTCGTAATGATAGCTACCATCTACCGACATGTTTTTCAGTTGATCAAAACTCTGTTGGCACTTACCAAACCAAACAAACTCAACATTTTTCTATAGTAACCATGTCATAGGTGAAGCAATGATCGATAAGTTTATAATAAAATGACGGTAATAACTTGCTAAACCCAGAAAACTTCACACTTCAGAAACATTTTTTGGAGTTTTCCAATTCATTACAGCAAAAACTTTACTCGAATCGACTCTAATCCCTTGAGCTGATACTACATATCCCAAAAATCCAACCTCGTGAAACCAGAATTCACATTTATTGAACTTTGCATACAACTATTTTTCTCCCAATGCATGTAACACGGTTCTCAAGTGTTGAGCATGTTCAAATTTTCCCGTACGAGGAATCCAAGTAGTGTTGTTCTAGCCCAAACGTTTACCTTTCTGAGATGTAGACATTTTCTTTTTGTTCTATTCTTCATTTTCCTTTAACTATTTCAAACAATTTCGAAGGAAGTGACCAGTCGATCCACATCTATAACATGCCCCCAAGTTAGCTCTGCATTCGCAAGAATGATATTTTCCACAATGTTTACAACTACGCTTCAGAGTGTTCCATACACTTCCCACACTATCAACTAGTTTTGTAGAAGATTTAAAATCACGTTGATTTGCTTTTTTTTTTGGTGCTCAGACACTGAAGTAGTTTGACTAAAGCCTTCTCTAGTCTTCTTTGCTGATGGTATAGAAAATGACTTAGAGGAGCCTGTAACAGCCCATTTTTTAGTTGTGTTAGAACTAGTGGTTCCGGGGACACCAAATTTGACGAGTAAGTTTGTAAATATTATTATTTAATATTTACGAGTCAAAGGTGACTTTGAAATGGTTTTTGATTTGATAACTTATGTTATATAAGTGATTTATTAAGTTCGACTGGTAAGACCTTAAGGTCAAGTGATTTTAGAAAATGAGGTATTGGGACCTCGTTTCTATAAATATAGCCATAAATATTTTTATAAATATTTACGGAGTGTCATTAAGGTGTTATTAAAGTTTGGTTGAAAAATTTTAACGTTTTGATAGTTAATTAATTAAAAAGGAGTAAATCATAAAAGATGTAAAATTTGATCACTTTTTGATTTCAGTGATTAAATGGATTTTTGAATAAATGAAAAGGGACTTAAATGGTAATTAAACCATTATGAGAATTGGTGGACGTTAGTGGGCTTATAAATTATTAAAGTTTGATTATTATAAGGGTAAAAGAGTAAATTATTAAATAAGTATATTATAATAAAAACATGATAAAATCCATTATCATCTTCTTCATTTGAAATCCACCACCGAAACCCTAAAATATAAGAAAACATATTCAATCAATTTTGGTTTGGTGATTTGGTAAGCAAACTTTTCCCGTTTCTAATAATTTTTACGTTTTTGAAATCGTTGAAACTAGGTCCAGCTAGCCCGTACCTTTATTTTTGAAACTGTTAAATGATAAATTTGAAATGTTGGTTAATATTTAAAAATATTTTCTTAAGTGATTTTGATGAATTTTTTGATTAGGGACTAAATTGTTGAAATAGTAAATATACAAGGATTTGATGTGAAATTATTGCAAATGTGGGCTGTTTTGTATGCCATGACTATTCGACTAGTGTGAATTGGCATTAAAAATGGTTAATTTGCATGTTTTAGGCTCAGGGACTAAATTGAATAAAAGTCAAATTTTGAGGGAAATTTTGAAAAAATGTAAAAAATGACTAAATAGCATAAAATATATTGTTTTACTATCTAAATTAATATATTTAATGAAGTTATTAATTTAGATCAAGATCAGGTAGAAAATTGAGGAGAATAGAAAATTACCAAAATGCCCCTATACTTTGACATTTCTGCAATTTAGCCAGGTAAGTTCTTATGGACTGTATTATGTATAATGTTGATTAAATTGAATTTTAATATATGATTTTATTGAAAATTAATCAATATATATATGTTATTATACAAGTTATCATGTTGTGAGACGACGTAAATCCAACGACGTACGACGATTATCGAGCCCCATTGGAACCTTAGGAATTTGTAGGATACAAATGAGATGTCATTAGGGTTTACATATTTTGGGTGCTAATCTTGAATGTCCTATCGGTGGTTGAGTTCCGGCATTTGTTGTAGATACTCGACAGCTTGTGGAGCAGCATTATGTAGTTACGTTCCGACCCACAACTCGTGTGAACAGGCCTATTTCACAGCTCGTGTGAGCATATATGTACAAGAAAGGACAGACTACAGTTATATTTTTAGCACACTTCGTGTGAGCTATCCCGAGTATCCAACGATATTCTATTTGGTTCAACGAGCATGAATTTACAAGAATATGGTAAGTGTTCTATATAAACCAAGACATGTATGTATGAAACATTTTGAAATGGTGAACTACATGGAAAATATGTTATGTTGAGATGGATGATATATCCAATTGAATTATTCTCAAGTACAATGGTTATCCATGTCAAATTCATATAAATCATGTTTAACTGAACTAACAAGTGTTGTTGATGTGCTTAGGCTTATGCTAAGCTTGTGGATATGAGTTATATTTGTGATTATGCTTTACTATGCATATGAAACGGGTAAGAAAAGAGAATGAAATGGTAAGTACAAAATTGGGATGTATTATAATGTAATTAAAGGTTTTATGTGATAAATGATGTATTTATATGTATATTTACAAGAATATGGTAAGTGTTCTATATAAACCAAGACATGTATGTATGAAAAACTTTGAAATGGTGAACTACATGGAAAATATGTTATGTTGAGATGGATGATATATCCAATTGAATTATTCTCAAGTACAATGGTTATCCATGTCAAATTCATATAAATCATGTTTAACTGAACTAACAAGTGTTGTTGATGTGCTTAGGCTTATGCCAAGCTTGTGGATATGAGTTATATTTGTGATTATGCTTGTACTATGCATATGAAACGGGTAAGAAAAGAGAATGAAATGGTAAGTACAAAATTGGGATGTATTATAATGTAATAAAAGGTTTTATGTGATAAATGATGTATCTATATGTATGCAAACTGCTTATATTATAGATGAATCTACCTAAATAATGGATAAATACACTGAGTTAGGAATTAATAATGTTGTTTAGGCTTATGATAAGCATTGGGGACAGAATGGAAATTAAGTAAATAGAAAGATATATAAGCTCATAAAAAGATTGATGATTATATATTATGTCTCATGAAATCCTATCATGTTATGAATGGTTAATATGTATGTGACATTAATGAACTTAATCATTTGTGAGTTGATGTTTATGGTTGATAAATCTTGAGGCATTGGTATAGGTTTATATTTAACCTATAATGTTTATTATTGAAATGTAATATTATGCTTATGGTTTTTACGAGCTTACTAAGCATTCATTGCTTATGTGATTATCTTTCTCTTACTTTACAGATTATCAGAAGCTCAATCAGATTGGAAGCTAGTTAGAGATCCATCACACTATCTATCAATTTTATCGGTAGATTTTTATGTTTTGGTCACAGTTATAATGGCATGTATAGGTGTTTTGTGCTTGATAATATGGCCACTATGTTTGGCTTGTAAATATAGTTTTATGATTGATGACATTTTGGCATTTTTGGATTGATGGCTAATGTTGTAATGGTTTAGTGATGATATGTTTTGAATGGCCAAATTGGTATGCTTGTGTGTGATATTGGCATGTAATGTTGTTTTGAATTGGTGAAACTTATGTTATTTTGATGCGTTGATGGTTGGTGTGCTTTTGGCACTTTGATGCTTAATTGTTGGTGTTATATGATCAAATTGATGCATGGTTTTATGGCCAAAGTGGTATGTGTTGGCATGTTTGCAAAGTGATCATTTAGGGCATGTTTTGATATAGGATTTAATCAAATATGCTTGGTTTAATTATGACCATTTGGACCTAAATTTGGTATGTATATATGTTGGGTGTTGGAACCATTTGGTAATGGCTAGTTTTGTGTCATTTATATAGTTTTGATACATAAAAGAAGTGGTTCAAATGCTAAAGTTATTTTGCTATGGTATGAATCTAAATTGGTAAGGTTGGTATATGTCAAAAGTGGTATGTTTTGGTATGGAAAAAAGTTAGTTACTAAATGGTTAAATATGCACATGTTTAGATAAGTGGTATGTTTTGGTATGGAAACAAGTTAGTTACTAAATGCCTATATGGCATTTAAAGTGCCTATATGGCATATTGGTTGTATGGATAAATTACTTAATGAATTGGTCTTATGATGCATGCTTTAGTATGTTTGAAAGCTTGATTTTATTTGCAAATGTCTTGTAGGTGTGAGCTTGAAATGGGTGAAAGGAATGGCTTAAAATTGGCCTATTTCTTGTCCACACGGCCTAAGACACGAGCGTGTGTCTCAATCGTGTGTGACACAGCCGTGTGACACGACCTGTGTCCCTTGTAGATATTTTAAAGGTTGCATTCCGACAGTTACACGGCCTGGCACACGGGTGTGTGGCTTAGCCATGTGAACCAAGTTAGAGAGTTACACGGGCATGGACACAGGCTAGGACACAACCATGTGTCCCTACTTCGAATGTCCATACGGCCTGGCCACACGGGTGTGTGACCCCTACAGTGTGAATTTTTCCATCTTTTTCCATGAAATTTTAAATGTTTTTGATTTAGTCCCGAATCATCTCTAAAGTGTTTCTATGGCCACGAGGGCTCATAAAAGGGACATTATGCATGTGTTTGATTGGATTTTGCAATGACTATGAAATGTTGAGAATGAATGATTTGAGTTACGTTTTTACAGTAATGCTCTGTAACCCTGTTCTGACAATGGATATGGGTTAAGGGTTTACAGAGCCTCTTTTATTAAATTCTCGATTCCGCCTATCCCTTTGTAGCTTGCAGTTGTACACTTCTTCCATCTTCTGTGCACTACCAGATAAAACAAAAAATTCTTGGATTTCATTACCTCTAATCATCATTCTGATTTCATCATTCAGGTCATCTTCAAATCGAATACACATCTCTTCTTCAGTAGGGACAATTTCTAAAGCATATTTACTAAGATACACAAACTCTCTCTCGTACTCAGCCACTGACTTTGTTTCCTTGCTTTAATTCAAGAAATTCTCTCCTTTTCTTGTCCAGATATCGTTTTCTGACATACTTCTTTTTAAACTCAAAAATAAATCCTAAGACATTTTCTCTCTTGGTACCACAGTCGCCAACATGGTCCACCAACTATACGCTTCTTCTTTTAACAGTGCAACGACACATCTAAAAAAATCATCAGGAGGGCAGGCCATTTCATCAAAAACTCGTAAAATATTCTGAAGCCAATACTCAGCCTTGACCAGATCATCTTCTGACCTACCTCAAATTTCTTCAATACCACACTTCCTAAGCTTTCCAATTGGTATACATTGACTAGGTTTAGTCACAGGAGGAGGTGGAGGTGCAACTGGAGGTATAACAAGGGGTGGAGGTTGTTGAGCCACAGCGTTCATTTGCATAAACTCATTAAACAACTGGTTCATTATGTTTTTAAGTTCATGTTCAAGCACTTGTGAAATTGGAATATTACTAGTCCCATGTTCTGAAGTAAGAATATTACATTAACCTCATTATTGTAAGCACGATTAGATTCGTCTAACATCTTTACAATCTATAAGAAAAAAAAAGGTTAGATTGGATCAAACATGTCACACTATCACAGGTTTATATGGCATGTAATTCTAGACATTACACATGTTACGTGCAGTCTGAAAACTGACAAAATCGTAGCTCTGATACCACTAAATGTAACATTGTAACCCGTCTTCATCACCAAATTAGGGTTACGGAGTATTACTAATCATTCAAAAATCATTTAACATCATAACATTAAAATGATTAACCTTAACAAAAACCAACCAATCATATGCATTTTGTACCTAAATCAAGCCTTCAAGGCCCTAGAAATAACTTAGGAGCAATTTGAGCCTAATTTGAAACAAATTAGAAAATTTCAAGAAAATATGAAGAATTTCAAAATAGGGGGTACACAGTCTTACGGAATGCCCTAGGCCATGTAACTTTCGAAATAGGGACACATGGCCGTCTCAGCCCGTGTAACTCACTATGACTGTGTCGCAGGCTGTGTGCTAGGCCGTGCAACACACTGAGATAAAACACATGGTCATGCCTCAGACCATGTGTACCTAAATGAACCTTAAATGAAAAGTTTACCATTTCAAGCTTACTTGGACCTAAAGTAATTCATTTACCAACCATTAGACCTATCCAAAATGACATTAAACAAACTCAAATCATTCTATTTTCAAACATCTTAAGTGCCTAACCAATGTACCCTCATTGGTGCCACAAATATACCCAATTATACAACAATATGAACTATCACCCAAAGCATGTCAAATCACACAACTTAACATTCAACTAATATGTCTATCATAGGCACCTCAAATCACAACATTTCAATATAGCACATACCATAAACTTGTACTAAAAACATATTCTTTCATTCACATATATCATAATAAGTTAACTACTTGCACTTAAGATCATACTTTAAAGTTTTACATACCAAAACAATAAAAATGAATAACAAGCCTATTACATGCCATATAATCCAAAATAACGTTCCAAAAACTACTGAAAACATAAGGATAGTGTGACTTGAGTGTTGATCCGAGCATCCAACCTTCAAAAGTATCTATAAGAATAGAAAATAACACAAGTAAGCTTATTGAAGCTTAGTAAGTTTGAAGTACAGAAATAATAAGTCTTACCAAAGTAAATATAACCATTCAATCAAACATGATCCAATAACACATGCTTCCTATCATCCACAACTACATACCGATGAATTGCATTTCTCAATTCAAATATCATCCAAAGTTCTCTAGAATAATATACATATCCATAATATAATCAATTCTAGATATCAATTACATGTCATGCCATTCAAAATCATTATATAAGTATAATACAATAATTTATGATTTGATGAACGAATTACAGATATGAGCACAGTAATCCATCCAAAGACACGCCAAATGCTCAGAAGATCTCATCCACCCGATAACATACCAATTGCTCCGAAAAGCTAGTCCAACCAAAAACATGCCAAATGCTGCGAAGAGCTAGTCCAATCGAAAGCACGCCAAAATAGGGAGTATAACACGAGAGTTTGCAACAAATGCTGAACCTCGGCCAACTCTGGAAAAATATATATATCACACCACATCAATTTCCACTCCAATCCCACATAACACGCCGTCCTTCAATTGTACTCTATCTCGCATTCATCCTATCCAAGCATTGAAACTCAATAATATTACTAAAAAAACTTTACATCAACAATAAAGCAATTATACCTATTATATCATATCATATCATATCATCAAAAATTTCATGTAGATAATAAATTATAATTCGTACGAAGTTATCTGGACTGGGTTGTAGTAGTTGCAGAAGTTTAGGGACTAATCCGTAATTTTTCTTTTTCCACGTATATTAACAGGGTCGTGATATGCAATGGAAACAACCAAAACTGTAACCCTTCTTCCTAGCTATAGTTTTCGGTCAATTAAAGAAGAAGAAATGAAGATAAAAATGCTTTAGTCTTTCTTTAATTTTGTTTAATTTTCATTAAATTACAAAATTGTCATTGTACTTATATTATTACATCATTTTCAACCAAATTGCCATCCCACCATGTTAACTAGGGCATAATTGCTACTTAAGTCCGTCCTCATTTATTAATTAAGCTATTTGATCACCTAAATGCAATAATTACTATATTTTGCATCTTTTTCAATTTAGTCCTTTTTCTTTAATTAGCTATCTTAACGATAAAATTTTCTATCCAAATTTTAATATGATTAATAACTCTGTAAATATTCTATAAATAATATTTACGAGTCAACACAACAGAAATTTGTAGTCCCAAAACCACTGTTCCGTCACCACTGAATAATAGGTTGTTACTAATTTGCTGACTTAATCAATTCTAATAATGGAAGAATAACTCACTTCATGGTCCTAACTAATTCATATTTGGGGTTCTACTCAATCAACTAGTTCTTGACCTAGCAGGATTTCTCAATCTTCCACTAAACTAACGAGTCGACAAGAACTACTTATTTCTCGACCTCACAGTCCAGACCAGATTAGGGTAATGTGTTCACAAATAGACAATACCAATTTTGGGTTCATTCCCACCTAAATGACTTCCTAGGCTTGTCAGGCCTAAGGTTTTGAGTTCTTCCTATCCCAACCTGCTGATCCGCTAAGAAACCTCACATAGAAATTAATTACTCCCGTGGCCACTCACTACTTTCCTGTAAGGGGATTAGCTCCTCATGGATCCAACAAACAACATAAACTTGATTGAGAAGACAAACATAAATAATGAATCAAGAATGAAGTTTAAGAAGAATCCTGATTTCGCATTGATGACTGAAAGCACAGAAATCCACAAGAGTTGACGAATCCACAAACCAGATTCTCTGAAGAACAAGAATAAACTAAAATTGAATTACAAATAGAAATAGCCGAAGTAAAAAAATAAACTAAAGAAATTGAAAATTAAATGAAAGTTGTAACCTATACTAGAATAAAAGATAAAATATCCTTATTACGGGTTCATTTATCTACATGTTAAAGGTTTTACGGAACCTTTGTTTTTTCACAAAAAACAGCTTGGTCAATGGAATATGACTTACAGGACAACATAAAATAAGCCATTTTTCTTGTAAAATGACTTACCCTTTTGAAAAGTGTAAGTCATTTTTTGAAAAAGAGCTCCTCTATATTTAATTTTATTTTTATATAAAAATTAAGTTAAATTAAATTTAATATTATTATTTTGATAATAAATTTAATTTTTATTTTTAAAAATATTTAAAAATATTAATATATTAATATAAAACATTATCTTTTTCAATATTATTAAACATAAATATTTAATTACCTATATTAGTCATATAGTAAATTATTGAATATTTTCAATAAAATGTGAAGAAATATTTAAAATTATTATTTTTTAAAATTATTATTAAAATAAAATTGAAATATTAAATACTTTATTAAAATTATAAATTATATTAATTATATTAAATATTAATAATTTAATAATAAATATTTATTAAAATTATAAATATATTCAATATCAGAAATTTACGATTTAGTCTCTTTACTTTTATTTTCAAGAATTTAGTCCTTCTACTTATTATATTTGAAAATCAAGTCCAATTGTTGACATTGTTCATTTTTTTTGCCAACTTTTGTTATGTCACATTTTTAAATAAAACAAACTCACTTGATAGTAATGTAAATAAAAAATAACGTTGTAATGAACTTGAATTTAACAAAAAAATTTTAATATATGCAAATACAATGTAAAATATAAATTTATAGATATAAAATAAACTCAATTAAACAATAAAAAGATAAGAAAATGTCAAATGTATGTTTTTTCGTTGAAAATAAATTTTATGGAATATTTTTAAGAAATCTGTCAAACAATAGAAAATATTTTACACATATTCGTCCAAACACCAAAAAATATTAGCTTTTTCAGGAAAGTAAATAATTTTCCAGAAATTATTTTTCAAAAGCCATTTTTAGAGAAATAAACAAACTCTAAGTGTTCAGTGAAGCCTATTTATAGATTTAGGTTGGTCGTCATCAATTGACCTAATTCGGCCGTTTTTCACGTTAAAGTTTGTTGTGCAGACCAAAATGCCTTCAGCTCATTAATTTTCCACGTCAAAGCGGTGTCACGACATCCACT
Source organism: Gossypium hirsutum (assembly GCF_007990345.1). NCBI lineage: Eukaryota > Viridiplantae > Streptophyta > Magnoliopsida > Malvales > Malvaceae > Gossypium > Gossypium hirsutum. Next base: position 41,324,747 of record NC_053437.1, read on the forward strand.
AGCCTATGTCACGACACTGGTGACAATTTAGAGGCTCAGGCTTGGATTTAGAGCTATGTTGCAACTACCTCTAGCTATGTCGCGACACTGAAGGCAACCTTGCTCTTTTGGGTATCTTGCTCACTATGTTGCGTTGTCGACCCTCTATGTTACAACATAGGGGCCAGTCTTGTGTTCTTGTGCCTCCGAATGATGTCCTACACACTCATCAAATACATTAGCCTTCCTTTAGGCCTACTTTGGCCCATAATGTCATATAAATAGATTAAATCACACTTTTTATTATTTGTGAACTAAAAACGAAAACTAAGTAAAAATATAACTAAATTACTTTTATACAAGCTCCTTAAATATGAAAAATGGTTTAATTTGCTACACCGAATTGCGACAAATCAATCGGCTAAATCCAAAGCTCTAATACAAATTAATTGTAACACCCTTTACACGATTCGAATTACCAAATCTGAATATTGAAGTTACAACTCAAGCCCTTAACAGAAAATTTAAACTATCATCGAGAATTTTATTTAAACATATTTATTATTTCTTTTAAAATATTCTTTAATATAAAAGAGGATAGTAAATAATTACATTGTAGTATCAAACGGTGTACAACATTACAATATAAAACTCTATAAAAAACACTCTTTATTGCATAGAGAACTATATGCCATGCTCCTAAGATATCCTACGTATGCATAATATCCCATCTTGCTGGTACTCCAGCGCATTCCTGGATTGGTCCCTCATAGTGCACTCACTCTTACTGTCACACCCATATCCCGTCTTGTTGTCGGATTAAGGATCAGAGTGTTACAGAACAAAATAGAACAATTTATCTTAAGTCAAAACAAAAATTCAATTAATTTATAAACACATATCAATTCACAGAATAAATATTCATATGAGCCATAATCTAGGTTTACAAGGCCCTAAAATTAGTTTGAAAGTAATCAGGGATCAAACTGAACCAAAACAAAAATTTTAGGAAAAACTTGAAAATTTAGAAAAAGGGGTCACACGGCCGTGTGACACAGCTCAGACCATGTGAGCATTTGAAGTAGGGACATGCGGTCGTGTCCCAGCCTGTGTCATATACAATGTAACTCATTGACTTGAGACACACGACCATGTCTCAGCCCGTGTCTTAGACCGTGTGAAACATGTAACACCCCGAACCCGAGACCGTCACCGGAGTCGAACACGAGGTGTTAACAGACTTTTAAAAATTTTCCAGACACTGCCAATCTGCGTAATAGTCGCTTTAAAAATCATATCTTGAGTTTCACAACTCAAAAATCAGTTTCGTGATTTTTCCCTGAAACTAGACTCATATGCCCATCTACATATTTTTTTCTAGAATTTTTGGTCGGGCCAATTAGTACAGTTTATTAGTCAAAGTCTCCCATGTTACAGGGATCGACTACCCTGACCTTTGCGCATTACGACTTGGATATCTCCTTGTACAGGGCTCCAATACTGATGCCGTTTCTTTCTATAGAAACTAGACTCAGAGAGGAATCTATAAATATATGGTATGACTCCTAATTATCTCTGGTTAATTTATGGTAAATTTTCAAAGTCGAAACAGGAGATCCAGAAACCGTTCTGGCCCTGTTTCACGAGAACTTTAATATCTCTTAATATACTGTTCATATGATTGTTTCGTTACTTTCATATGAAAATAGATTCATCAAGGTTCGATTACATATTGTTTCGTTACTTTCATATGAAAATAGATTCATCAAGGTTCGATTACATAATTTATTCACTATTTAATTCCATTCCTACAAATTTTTGTGATTTTTCAAATCCACACCACTGCTGCTGTCAGCATCTGTTTTCAAGGTAAACTTTACCTATTTCGTGGTTACCATGGACCAACTAGGGTTTTGTCATACATAGGTCCACATATGATCATATTTAGCCATTCCAATGGCTGATCATTTGCCCAACACTTCCATTCCAAACCATAGTCACATCATGAAACCATATATACATACATAAACACAAATGGTCTAATGCCATACTCCACTTCTACAAGCCATTTTCGCATGGCTGTACACACATACATCACAAAAAGTGCTTAAAACAACAAGGGGTAGTCCTATACATGCCATATCCAGAGTTCAACTAAAAGAGTACCAAAAGAGCTTTGATAGTGTGGATGACTTCGACTTCGATGATCCCGAATCCAATAGCTAACGAACAAAATCTATAAAACAGAGAGCCAAAGCAACGGGGTAAGCATTTTAAAGCTTAGTAAGTTTCAAGTAATGAAATCGGCTTTGACTAAAGTATTACATTCACATAGCTAAATGAATCACTTTATTAATACACATTCTCATAATCATGCTTACTTCACAATTCGTCAACATATATACACACACAAGGTATCAACCCATATAAAAGCCCAAAAGTTCGTTAGTCGATTGAACGAATACTACTTAAAACGAATCGACTTTTCTGAATCACATGCAAACATACCTTATCGTTTGGGTTTGTTGAGCGTATTAATTGAATTTGTTACAGCACAAAACGCTCACATTCATACCCAAGTTTCTTCGGAATTTAGCCGGATATTACCACAAGCACAATTGCCTTCGGGTCTTAACCCGGGCATAGCAACTCGCACGAATGCCTTCGGGTCTTAGCCTGGATATATCAACTTGCACAATTGCCTTCGGGTCTTAGCCCGGATATATATCAACTCGCACAAATGCCTGCGGGTCTTAGCCCGGATATATCAACTCGCACAAATGCCTGCGGGTCTTAGCCCGGATATATCAACCCGCACAAATGCCTGCGGGTCTTAGCCCGGATATATCAACTTGCACAATTGCCTTCGGGACTTAGCCCAGATAAAATTCAAATGCTCATGCACATATATATCAACAATCATGACACATCCATATTTCACTTTCGTTACTAAGGCTCAAACACAAAGCATTTATTAAACCTTTCCAATTTCGGCTCAATAGCCACACACAAAGAGCATGATTTCAATTGGCTTTATAACATAGTCTCTATGCACATTTGACTATCCATCATAGGATGACTAATCATTTCAATATAATTCAAGTAGGGTCATTACTCGAAGACTTACCTCGGATGTTGTCGAACGACTTCAATGGCTATTCAATTACTTTTTCCTTCCCTTTATCGGATTTAGTTCCCCTTTGCTCTTGAGCTTAAGTTCAACAAATTTTAAAATAGTCATTAATCGACTATTCAAGTATTACTTTCAGAATAATATATAAATTGATTCGACTTTCACACACATAGATTATAGTAAGCTTTATAAAAATCAATAAATAATTCATTAGCAAATTTTCATTAATGTTTACAACAAAATCACATATTCACTACGAGCTTTTTTCCCTGAGCAGCAGTCACTAAATTATTTATAACTGGAGCTACAAAACTCCAAATCACTTGCCGTTAATTTTCCCTGAATATAGACTCGTATATCTTCCATCCATAAAATTTTCATAATTTTAGGCTTGGCCAATCAATACCAGATTTTTCTTAAAGTTTCCCCTGTTTCACTGTTTGACTAATCTGACCACTCTTCACTACGAATCAAATTTCTCATTTTACAGAATTCCAAATGTGTTGTATTTGATTTCATTTGAAACTAGACTCATTAAGGAGTTTAAGCATATAAATTTTATCTTATAATCATTTTTGTACAATTTATAATGATTTCCTAAAAACAGAACAGGGAATCTAGTAGTCATTTTGACTCAGCCCCACAATACTTCAAATATCTCAAGATCGGTAACTCTTTAGTTCTTATAGTTTCTTTTGTAAGAAAATAGACTCTTCAAGCTTTAATGACATAATTTACTCAGCTTCTAATTCAACTCCTACAAATTATGGCGATTTTCCAAAATCACCTTACTGCTGCTGTCCCCGAGCAGATTATTACCAAATCAAATACTAACATTTGCATTTCACCTTAATAGCTAGCTTAGCAAACCTTAATTTAACATATAATTCACACATATCACATTCCAAGCATTCACTCTATTCTATCACTTAAGGTACAAACATTACTCAATAACTTCCTAATCCAAGTACACATTCGGCCTTGGTACATAATAAGGTGGTCGATTCCTTTCCCTTTAGCACCCATTGCTCACATATGATTATTTGTATAGCTCAAACACTCATCTATCTTTATCATGAAACAACAAAATTTACCATTGTCAAATACCATAGCCGAATGTCATTAAACCTAAACCACCATAAAAATTTTACTTATCACCTCATACCTTATTATCAAATTGAACTAATTATGCTTATAAAAATAATATCAAAACCGAAACCTTTTGATAATTAAGCCTCTAATTATTTATTACAATTACCCAAACAAAATTTTCTCACATTTAACACTTATATACCAATCAATTGTTGAAGACAAACAAAATCTCATTTCCTCCCTTGACAACCACAACCGAAAGCTCAAACCAACATCTAAAATTCCAAGTTTTCAAATGGGCTAATATGGAACTAGCTAATTGACTTAAACTAAACTTAAAATTTCAAAAACTAACAAAATTTTTACTAACCTTCTCAAGCTTCAAGTGACCGAATGTTTCCCTCCTATCTTCCTCTTTACAATCGGCCAAGAAGAACCAAGGATACAAGCTTTGTTTTCATTACCTTTCTTTTTTCTTTTATTCTTTCTTTTATTCATTATAACTCCAATAACCCAATTTCTTATTATAATATCAAATTCAACAAATATATTGCCCATCATCAATCCATCTTGGCCGGCCACTATAAGGGAATTGGGCAATTTGACATGCAAGTCCACCCTTGTGTTGACATGCACTAATAAGCCCTTTAAAATTAGCCTATCATATTTCACCATGTCTCATGTTGATCCCTATTTAATAATTCCTCATGCAATTGGCAAAATTAGGGTATGAAACTTCCACATATGCATGTACACACACATAATAAACATAGAACATAGCAATTAATTATTTTTATAACTCGGTTTTGTGGTCCCGAAACCACTTTCCGACTAGGGTCAATTTTGGGCTGTCACAACTCTCCCCCACTTAAGAAATTTTCGTCCCCGAAAATCTTACCGGTAAATAGGTTTGGGTATCGTTCTTTCATCGAGCTTTCGGTTTCCCAAGTAGCTTCCTCGATCCCGTGTTTGAGCCATAACACCTTTACTAACGGAACCCTTTTGTTTCGCAACTCCTTCACTTCACGAGCTAGGATACGCATCGGCTCTTCTTCATAACTCATATCGGATTGAATGTCAACCTCGGAGGGATTAATTATGTGGGAGGGGTCAGATCTATAACGTCGAAGCATCGAAATATGAAAAACGTTGTGAATTCTTTCAAGTTCAGGAGGTAAAATCAATCTATATGCCACTGGACCAGTTCTTTCGGATATTTCATACGGCCCAATGAACCTCGGACTCAATTTGCCCTTACTGCCAAATCTGAGTATCTTTTTCCAAGGTGAAACTTTAAGAAACACTTTATCTCCCACCTGATACTCAATGTCTTTTCGTTTCAAATCCGCGTACGACTTCTGACGATCTGTGGCTGCTTTCAGACTTTCACGGATTACCTTTACTTTCTGTTCGGCATCCTTAATCAAATCAACTCCGAAAATTTTACTTTCACCGAGCTCGGTCCAAAACAATGGTGTACGACATTTACAACCGTACAAAGCCTCGTAAGGTGCCATCTTAATACTTGATTGAAAACTATTGTTGTAAGCGAATTCAATCAAAGGTAAATACCGTTCCCATGAACTACTGAACTCGAGGATGCAACATCTCAACATATCCTCAAGTATCTGAATTATCCGCTCGGATTGACCATCTGTTTGGGGGTGAAAAGCAGTGCTAAAATGCAGCTTGGTACCCAAAGCTTCTTGCAATTTCTTCCAAAATCGTGAGGTAAATCTCGGATCTCTATCCGACACGATAGAAATAGGTACCCCGTGTAATCTCACAATCTGAGAAACATACAATTCGGCTAGTTTATCCAATGAAAAATCCGTACGCACGGGGATAAAGTGAGCCGACTTAGTCAGTCTATCAACAACAACCCAAATCGCATCCTTCTTACTTGTTGACAATGGCAGTCCGGACACAAAGTCCATTGTGACTCGATCCCATTTCCACTCGGGTATCATGATCGGCTGAAGTAATCCTGAAGGCACTTGATGTTCCGCTTTCACTTGTTGACATATTAAACATCTCGAAACAAAGTCGGAGATGTCTCGTTTCATACCATGCCACCAAAACCAACGTTTCAAATCGTTGTACATTTTCGTACTCCCCGGGTGAATTGACATTCGGCTACAATGGGCTTCGTTCAGAATCATCGAAATGAGTCCCGAATTCCTTGGAACACACAAACGACTTCTGAACCTCAAACAATCATCATCATCAATTTGAAACTCCGATTCCTTGTTCGGAACACACTCAGTCCGTTTTACAACCAATTCATCATCGACTTTCTGAGCTTCACGAATTTGATGAGTCAATAATGGTTTGGCTTTTAATTCAGCTACTAACACATTGTCGGGTAGAACAGACAAATGCACATTCATCGCTCGTAAAGCAAACAATGACTTCCGACTTAAGGCGTCCGCAACCACATTAGCCTTTCCCGGGTGGTAATCAATGACAAGCTCGTAATCTTTCAACAACTCAAGCCAACGTCTTTGTCGCAGATTTAAGTCTCTTTGAGTCATCAAATATTTGAGACTTTTGTGATCCGAAAATACATGGCACTTTTCACCAAATAGGTAATGTCGCCATATTTTTAAAGCAAACACGATGGCAGCTAGTTCAAGATCATGGGTCGGATAATTTTTCTCATGTGGCTTTAATTGTCTCGACGCATAGGCCACCACTCGACCTTCTTGCATCAATACGCAGCCCAGCCCAAGTAGGGATGCGTCACTATAAATGACAAACTCTTTGCCTGATTCGGGTTGCACTAAAATTGGAGCTTCAGTCAAATAAGTTTTTAGTTGATCAAAACTTTTCTGACATTTCTCCGTCCATTCGAACTTAACATCCTTTTGCAGTAGCTTCGTCATTGGTGTGGCTATCATCGAGAAACCTTTGACAAATTGTCGGTAATAACCGGCGAGTCCCAAAAAGCTCCGAACTTCAGTAATATTTCTTGGAGGCTTCCAGTTAAGTATGGCTGAAATTTTGCTCGGGTCAACTCGAATACCCGATGCGGATACCACATGACCCAAGAAGCTAACCTCTCTTAACCAGAACTCACACTTACTGAACTTAGCATATAACTGCTTATCCCGCAACATTTGCAACACTAGTCTCAGGTGCTCAGCATGTTCGGTTTCATCTGTTGAATAGACCAAGATGTCATCAATGAACACAACTACGAACCGATCCAAATATGGTCTGAAGATCCGATTCATCAAATCCATAAATACCGCAGGGGCATTAGTAAGCCCAAACGGCATCACTAAGAATTCGTAGTGACCGTACCTCGTTCTGAAAGCAGTTTTGGGTACATCCGAATCTCGAACCCGCAACTGATAATAACCCGATCTCAAATCTATTTTGAGAACACTGAGGCTCCCTTTAGTTGATCAAACAAATCATCAATACGCGGTAACGGATATTTATTCTTTATCGTCACTTTATTCAGTTGACGATAGTCAATGCACAACCTCATGGTTTCGTCCTTCTTTTTCACGAACAATACTGGTGCACCCCAAGGTGAGAAACTTGGTCGAGCAAAACCTCTATCCGTCAATTCTTGCAACTGAGCTTTCAACTCTTTTAACTCGGTTGGTGCCATACGATACGGAGCTATCGAAATCGGCATAGTCCCAGGTACAAGCTCAATACCAAACTCTACCTCCCGAACAGGTGGTAAACCCGGTGATTCTTCAGGAAAAACATCCAGGTATTCACAAACCACCGGCACAGATTCGGGTTTCTTTTCTAATTCTTTGTCATCAAGTACATACGCAAGGTATGCTTCGCACCCTTTTCTTACATATTTCTGGGCCAACATTGAGGATATTACAACTGGCAACCCACCCAAGTCTGTAGACTCAACTCGGATTACTTCGTTATTTGCGCACCTCAAATCAATAGTCTTGCTTTTGCAATTCACAACCGCATCATGCACGGTCAACCAATCCAACCCGAGAATAACATCAAATTCATCAAACGGCAAAAGCATCAAGTCCGCCGGAAAACAGGAACCTCGAATCACTAGGGGACATTTCTTACACACTTTGTCGACAAGCACGTAACGACCCAAGGGATTTGACACCCGAATTACGAACTCAGTAGACTCAATAGGTAAAGTCTTACTGGATGCTAAGGTTTCACATATGTAAGAATGAGCAGAACCGGGGTCAATCAAAGCAATTACATTAGTATCAAAGAGAGTGAAAGTACCGGTAATAACATCAGGCGAAGAAGCATCCTCGCGGGCACGTATAGCATAAGCTCTAGCAGGCGCACGAGCCTCGGATCCGGTCGTAGCATCTCTAGATCCTCTCTGACCACCACTAGCATTGCCCGTATTTCTAGATGGTCTACCTCGAGCAGTGGTAGCACCCGGTTTCCCACTCTGATTTACATTCTGTTCAGACAACCTCGGGCAATCTTTGATGAAGTGGTCAACTGATCCACACTTGTAACAGGAGCGGTCATGGAATCTACAACTCCCCGAATGCCATTTACCGCAATATCGACATTCTGTTTTGTCTCAACGTTCATTCCCAACACTAGCGATCGAAGTGCCTAGGGTACCCACAGGGGGTCGATCACGATCTCGTCTAAAAAGGCCCGAAGTGCCTCTAGACCGGCCCACATCATCTCGAAATTTCTTCGATGCCTGTTGAAGAGACTTTCCCGAGGATCTTTTACGAAACTCCCCTGTTCCCACATCAACTTTTTGTTTTTCTTTTCTAAGCTCTTCGGCTTTACAAGCTCGCTCGACAAGTACTACGAACTCTCGAATTTCAAGAATGCCAACGAACATTTTTATATCTTCATTCAGCCCATCCTCGAAGCGTTTACACATGATAGCCTCGGACGAAACACATTCCCGAGCGTATCTACTAAGTCTAACAAATTTTCGCTCGTAATCAGTAACTGACATAGAACCTTGCTTAAGCTCAAGAAATTCCTTCCGTTTTTGATCAACAAATCTCTGACTGATATACTTTTTCCGAAACTCAGTTTGGAAAAACTCCCAAGTTACTTGCTCTCGAGGCACAACAGAAGTCAGAGTACTCCACCAATAGTAGGCAGAATCGCGTAACAAGGAGATAGAACACTTTAGGCATTCATCAGGTGTACAAGATAGCTCATCGAGTACCCGGATAGTGTTGTCCAACCAAAGTTCAGCTTGCTCGGCATCATCGCTATCCGTAGCCTTAAATTCAGTAGCCCCATGTTTTCGGATTCTGTCAACTGGGGGCTTATTTGACCTTATTTGGTCAGTTACATGAGGTATTGTAGGTGCGGGGGTGGTATTTGTCGGGAATGGAGGTTGTGGAACAGCCGTATTAGTTCGAATGTATTGGTTGAACCAATCATTCATCACGCTATAGAAAGCTTGTCTAGCTTCATCATTCGGGTTACTAGCATTAGGTTGAGAGTCCGCCGGCGCTGTCCCTTGTGCGGGAGCAGGCGCTACACTCTTAAGATCATCAGCTACCTCTCGGTCGGGATCGGGATCCATTACTATAAATAAACACATTTGCAAATGTCAGAAATCACCACACTATCAAATAATCACATAAAATGGCATTTATAGCTAGACCCAACGCATTACGGTAGTCCTAGAATCGACTAAACCGTAGCTCTGATACCAATCAATTGTAACACCCCGAACCCGAGACCGTCACCGGAGTCGAACACGAGGTGTTAACAGACTTTTAAAAATTTTCCAGACACTGCCAATCTGCGTAATAGTCGCTTTAAAAATCATATCTTGAGTTTCACAACTCAAAAATCAGTTTTGTGAATTTTCCTTGAAACTAGACTCATATGCCCATCTACATATTTTTTCTAGAATTTTTGGTCGGGCCAATTAGTACAGTTTATTAGTCAAAGTCTCCCATGTTACAGGGATCGACTACCCTGACCTTTGCGCATTACGACTTGGATATCTCCTTGTACAGGGCTCCAATACTGATGTCGTTTCTTTCTATAGAAAATAGACTCAGAGAGGAATCTATACATATATGGTATGACTCCTAATTATCTCTGGTTAATTTATGGTAAATTTTCAAAGTCGAAACAGGAGATCCAGAAACCGTTCTGGCCCTGTTTCACGAGAACTTTAATATCTCTTAATATACTGTTCATATGATTGTTTCGTTACTTTCATATGAAAATAGATTCATCAAGGTTCGATTACATAATTTATTCACTATTTAATTCCATTCCTACAAATTTTTGTGATTTTTCAAATCCACACCACTGCTGCTGTCAGCATCTGTTTTCAAGGTAAACTTTACCTATTTCGTGGTTACCATGGACCAACTAGGGTTTTGTCATACATAGGTCCACATATGATCATATTTAGCCATTCCAATGGCTGATCATTTGCCCAACACTTCCATTCCAAACCATAGTCACATCATGAAACCATATATACATACATAAACACAAATGGTCTAATGCCATACTCCACTTCTACAAGCCATTTTCGCATGGCTGTACACACATACATCACAAAAAGTGCTTAAAACAACAAGGGGTAGTCCTATACATGCCATATCCAGAGTTCAACTAAAAGAGTACCAAAAGAGCTTTGATAGTGTGGATGACTTCGACTTCGATGATCCCGAATCCAATAGCTAACGAACAAAATCTATAAAACAGAGAGCCAAAGCAACGGGGTAAGCATTTTAAAGCTTAGTAAGTTTCAAGTAATGAAATCGGCTTTGACTAAAGTATTACATTCACATAGCTAAATGAATCACTTTATTAATACACATTCTCATAATCATGCTTACTTCACAATTCGTCAACATATATACACACACAAGGTATCAACCCATATAAAAGCCCAAAAGTTCGTTAGTCGATTGAACGAATACTACTTAAAACGAATCGACTTTTCCGAATCACATGCAAACATACCTTATCGTTTGGGTTTGTTGAGCGTATTAATTGAATTTGTTACAGCACAAAACGCTCACATTCATACCCAAGTTTCTTCGGAATTTAGCCGGATATTACCACAAGCACAATTGCCTTCGGGTCTTAACCCGGGCATAGCAACTCGCACGAATGCCTTCGGGTCTTAGCCCGGATATATCAACTTGCACAATTGCCTTCGGGTCTTAGCCCGGATATATATCAACTCGCACAAATGCCTGCGGGTCTTAGCCCGGATATATCAACTCGCACAAATGCCTGCGGGTCTTAGCCCGGATATATCAACTCGCACAAATGCCTTCGGGTCTTAGCCCGGATATATCAACTTGCACAATTGCCTTCGGGACTTAGCCCGGATAAAATTCAAATGCTCATGCACATATATATCAACAATCATGACACATCCATATTTCACTTTCGTTACTAAGGCTCAAACACAAAGCATTTATTAAACCTTTCCAATTTCGGCTCAATAGCCACACACAAAGAGCATGATTTCAATTGGCTTTATAACATAGTCTCTATGCACATTTGACTATCCATCATAGGATGACTAATCATTTCAATATAATTCAAGTAGGGTCATTACTCGAAGACTTACCTCGGATGTTGTCGAACGACTTCAATGGCTATTCAATTACTTTTTCCTTCCCTTTATCGGATTTAGTTCCCCTTTGCTCTTGAGCTTAAGTTCAACAAATTTTAAAATAGTCATTAATCGACTATTCAAGTATTACTTTCAGAATAATATATAAATTGATTCGACTTTCACACACATAAATTATAGTAAGCTTTATAAAAATCAATAAATAATTCATTAGCAAATTTTCATTAATGTTTACAACAAAATCACATATTCACTACGAGCTGTTTTCCCTGAGCAGCAGTCACTAAATTATTTATAACTAGAGCTACAAAACTCCAAATCACTTGCCGTTAATTTTCCCTGAATATAGACTCGTATATCTTTCATCCATAAAATTTTCAGAATTTTAGGCTTGGCCAATCAATACCAGATTTTTCTTAAAGTTTCCCCTGTTTCACTGTTTGACTAATCTGACCACTCTTCACTACGAATCAAATTTCTCATTTTACAGAATTCCAAATGTGTTGTATTTGATTTCATTTGAAACTAGACTCATTAAGGAGTTTAAGCATATAAATTTTATCTTATAATCATTTTTGTACAATTTATAATGATTTCCTAAAAACAGAACAGGGAATCTAGTAGTCATTTTGACTCAGCCCCACAATACTTCAAATATCTCAAGATCGGTAACTCTTTAGTTCTTATAGTTTCTTTTGTAAGAAAATAGACTCTTCAAGCTTTAATGACATAATTTACTCAGCTTCTAATTCAACTCCTACAAATTATGGCGATTTTCCAAAATCACCTTACTGCTGCTGTCCCCAAGCAGATTATTACCAAATCAAATACTAACATTTGCATTTCACCTTAATAGCTAGCTTAGCAAACCTTAATTTAACATATAATTCACACATATCACATTCCAAGCATTCACTCTATTCTATCACTTAAGGTACAAACATTACTCAATAACTTCCTAATTCAAGTACACATTCGGCCTTGGTACATAATAAGGTGGTCGATTCCTTTCCCTTTAGCACCCATTGCTCACATATGATTATTTGTTTAGCTCAAACACTCATCTATCTTTATCATGAAACAACAAAATTTACCATTGTCAAATACCATAGCCGAATGTCATTAAACCTAAACCACCATAAAAATTTTACTTATCACCTCATACCTTATTATCAAATTGAACTAATTATGCTTATAAAAATAATATCAAAACCGAAACCTTTTGATAATTAAGCCTCTAATTATTTATTACAATTACCCAAACAAAATTTTCTCACATTTAACACTTATATACCAATCAATTGTTGAAGACAAACAAAATCTCATTTCCTCCCTTGACAACCACAACCGAAAGCTCAAACCAACATCTAAAATTCCAAGTTTTCAAATGGGCTAATATGGAACTAGCTAATTGACTTAAACTAAACTTAAAATTTCAAAAACTAACAAAATTTTTACTAACCTTCTCAAGCTTCAAGTGACCGAATGTTTCCCTCCTATCTTCCTCTTTACAATCGGCCAAGAAGAACCAAGGATACAAGCTTTGTTTTCATTACCTTTCTTTTTTCTTTTATTCTTTCTTTTATTCATTATAACTCCAATAACCCAATTTCTTATTGTAATATCAAATTCAACAAATATATTGCCCATCATCAATCCATCTTGGCCGGCCACTATAAGGGAATTGGGCAATTTGACATGCAAGTCCACCCTTGTGTTGACATGCACTAATAAGCCCTTTAAAATTAGCCTATCATATTTCACCATGTCTCATGTTGATCCCTATTTAATAATTCCTCATGCAATTGGCAAAATTAGGGTATGAAACTTCCACATATGCATGTACACACACATAATAAACATAGAACATAGCAATTAATTATTTTTATAACTCGGTTTTGTGGTCCCGAAACCACTTCCCGGCTAGGGTCAATTTTGGGCTGTCACAAAACATGCACTAAAACTAATAGAGACATACAGCCGTGTGGCGTGACCGTGTGTGGCACACGATCGTGGGACAGCCTGTCTCCCAGGCCGTGTGCTTCCAAATTAAACCCCTTAAACAAGCTAAAACTTACACATCAATACACACCATTTCTACAAACATTCATAAGACCAAAACTCATTCCAAACTTACTCATGATATACCAAATCAATCATCCTATATGTTCTAACCAATGTACCAACAATAGGTACCACAATTACAATCAATTTGAACCTATTCAACAATATAATTTTCATCATTTATCATACCTTTTGCATACCAAAAGGCCATATCACAAACATATCAAACAACCTTCTTATTTCTACCTACATGAGATTATGCATAGCTACTATCATCTTATACGAATACACATCATTTACAAGCCTTCATTGAAAAGAAATAAACCAAATATGAACTTGGCATCATTCAAAAACAAACCAATCACCAAAACAACACTTAAAGCCTTATTACATTCAAATCATAGCAAAATAACACACAACACTAGACATGCGACTTATGACCATTTCAATATATTCAAAAGCTACCAAAGTGGATCGATGGATAGTTTGACCGTGCTCTGACAAATATTCCAATCGTTTGAGCTTTCCGATGATTTACAAAACAAGAAAACAACTATATGAGCAACTAATGCTTAGTAAGCTCATATAAAAGAACTTAAACTTACCAATTGCATCGAATTAAACAACCATGAGAAAACTCATTTAATCATAGGCCAAATTTCCTTTTCCGATACATCATACTTCGCAAGGTTAATAGGTGAAGCAATACACATATAAATCTAGCCCAAACAAGGCATGTAATATATCAAACATTTCAATTTCACCATTCATTTATTATATGACTACCATGTATCTTCGTCTTCTTTTAACTAAGGTTATCATAAATTTCCTATTCTTACGTGAAATCATAGATAATTTTATATAGTCATATATTTTGTAAAGCTTTAATTACACGTTCATACCATGAAAAATATTTCACTATATAAATCATTCGTTCACATAACTCAAATGTTACCTCTTTAACCCAAATACATCAAAACAATCTTCATTTCAAAGGACTTTTTCATGCTATAAATCACATATTCTCAAAGTAACAATCTATACATGTAACTAATAAACTCATTATAATATATTTCACTTACCATTACTATAATTATGACATAATATATAAGCACATAAATAATTTGTAATTTAATTCTTTCTATAGCCCGATGAACTAGTAATTTTAACTTGAGTACTCAAGTAACCACACCAATTCCATGTAACAATCCATATCATTTAGTCTAAATCATTAGTACTCAGTTCACATACTAGGTCTTTACTCCATTTTTAGGGGCACCATAGATGCAGAACAAGGGCACATATGTGTAGTCAGGGGCACCAAAGTGCGAACAGGGGCACGACATGCAAACAGGGATACTGAAGTTTATATAGGTGCGCCGAAGTGTGAACAAAGGCACAATCGTGCAAATAGGGACACTAAGGTGTACATAGGGGCACCAAAGTGCGAACAAGGGCACAATCGTGCAAATAGGGACACCAAAGTGTATATAGGGGTACCAAAGTATGAACAGGGGCACAGTTGTGCAAACAATGACACCGAAGTGTATACAGGGGCACCGAAGAGCAAACAGGGGCACTTCTTCATTTCTGTATAGAATAGAACTCATTACATTCGCAGATAACTTATTTCAAATCCAAGAATTATTACTAACAAGCTCTTCTTTATTTCATATATATACGTATAATACTTGCAATTCTTATTGTTGTATACATAACTAATGATATCTCACAGATATATATATACAATTTCATTAACTAGAAACAACATTATAAGACCTAAGTGAATTATTTTCAATAATCGAATTCTTATGAACTTTAATTAAAGTAGCATATAAATAGAAAATCTATAATTCAAAATGGCTAAATACATTAGTATTAAATCTCATATCATTTAATTTGATTAATTCCTCTATTCAAACCATAATAATAATAATTTATCACATCTTTATCAATTAATTTTAAACAGAACATAAATAATTATTTACATTCATCCAAAATGGAAAAGATAATAATTTTCATCCTTAAACGAACTTACCTCGACAAAAATAGTTGTAAAAATGAAGCGGACGACTAATTCGACACCTTAGCTTTTCCTCAGTTTAGATCTATTTTATTTGTTTCTTGATCTAACAAAAATTTTAATTCAATTAATAGTCCAATTAACTTAATATAATTAATTCTAGCTTATAACCCACTTTGTTGTAAAAATACAAAATTACCCTTAATATTTTAACTTTTGTGCAATTTAGTCCCTAATCCCGTAACTTGAAATTTTACCATTTTAAAAGAGAACCCATGATAGCCAATTTTCTCAGGAGTCAAAAATAGCCCACATCTTTCAACAATTCACACTATTTCCCATGAATTTTACTATTTGAACAATTTAATCCCTAACATTTAAAATCACTAAAAATCACTTAACAAAATAGTTATATCTATTTACGAACTTTAATAATTCATCAACTAAATTCAAAAACACATCGAACTCATTCATGGAAAGTTCCTAAACTTTTAAAAGTCTTCCAAATTGACCCTCAGGCTAGCTAGATTAAGCTAATACGATGTCAAAAACTGAATTGCATACCATGCAATGAGGAATAGCTTTGACTGAAGCTTGGTGTTCTCCTTTAATTGTAGAATTGATTTATAAGAAAAAATGATGAAGATGTTCATGTTTCTTTTCTTTTCTTTCATTAATTAGCATATACTATTTTAATTTACTTATATTTTTAACATTTAATAATACATATCTTTACCACCAAGCGGTCATTAAGTTAGATTAAGGTTTAATTACCTTATTAGACCCTAAATTTTAGGTAACATAATAAATTAACACATATAACACCATAGCATTTAACTTTTGCAACTTTTATAATTTAGTCCTTTTAATTAATTAACTGTCTATACACCAAATTTTAATATGACACTAACAACACTTCATAAATATCTAATAAAATATTTACAAGCTCGATTTATTGAAACGAGGTCCTAATACCTCATTTTCTAAAACCACTTGACTTTAGGGACACATCACTTGAACTTAATTATTCATTCAAATAACATAAATCACCAAATCAAAATTTAATATAATCCTATATTTGACTCGTAAATATTAAATAATAATATTTACAGACTCACTCATCAGATTTGTGGCCCCAATACCACCATTTCTAACACCATTAAAAAATGGGTTGTTACACTTACAACAAAACCTAAAACATTAACAAACACCGATAAGTTATAGCGAACTTAATGAATTTTAACATAGATTACCTTGAAGCAATTGTTGAATGGTTCCTCATCTTGAAGATTCTAAACTTCCTTTTTGTTGTTTTTTTGGCAGATATCTCTTGATATCGGGTTTATACACATACACCAACTTCTATACTTAAACCTTTTATTAATAGTACACTCATTGAGTAGATTCAAGACTTAATACTCATTACAAACCTTATTTCATTACTTGGAAAATGAATGTACTTCTAAGAAAAATATCCCAATAGATTCTCCTTCTTTGGACTCTTACTCAAACAGGAACTCAATACTTTTCTCCTAGGATAATTAATCTAACTAATGTTTTAAAAAAAACTCCATATTGAGCTGACCTTTAGCGAATTCTCATACTGATTTTGGAAACTATCAAAATACCAATCAGATCGTATCTCATATCATTCCAAAATCATAATTTATATTGATAATGAAACATTCTAAATCATTTAAAAGAATTCTAGACAACTATAATACATATCATGAGAACACCTAACTTAACCAAACTACTCAAAATCCATATTGCCTCTATACATGATGTGAAAATTATTCAGATTTGGTTATTACCAAAAACTCAAATTACTTCCTTGAATAGAGTAGTCAAACTCAGGCCCAACGAATACTTAAACTTTTCATAACTATGAATATGAAAATTTCCTATACTAATAGACTAATATGGCAAATTCACCCTTTAGATAACACTGCTAAAGACTCTTTCCAAAGTTTTACTTAGATCATATTTAAATTCTGCCTTAAGACTAAACAAGCAGAAACCATTAAACTTACCAATTCTCTATCATCACAATAGTTAACAGAGAAGTCTCAAAGTTTACCCAAATCACGACACAAAAGCTGTAACACCCCTAACCTGTATCTACTACTAGAATAGGGTTACAAAACATTACCGGAGTTTACATTTTAAAACAAACAAAAATTTTAAACATATTATTTCATATCATTAATCATAGCAAAACCAAACAGTAACATGCATATCATCCCTTTTACGAGCCCTCGAGGCCCTAAAAACACATTAGAAACAAGTCAAGACTAAATCGAAATTATATATAATTTTTCAGGAAAAGGTGAAAATTGTCAAAACTGCAAGGGTCACACGACTTTGTGGCTAGGCCGTGTGACTCACACGGCTGAGAGACACGCCTGTCTCTCAAGCTGTGTGGACATTTGAAGTAGGGACACACAGCCGTGTTCCAGCCCGTGCCCGTGCATGTGTAACTCACTGACTAGGGTCACACGGCCAAGCCACATGTCCTTGTGCCAGGCCATGTAACTCTTGAATTGTAACCTTTAAAAACCTATAAGGGAAACATAGCCGTGTCACCTGGCCATGTGTCACACATGACTGAGACACACGCCCGTGTCTCTGACCGTGTGGACGAAAAATAGGTCATTTCCAAGCCATTTTTCTCACCCATTCATGTACACACCTATAACCAATTTACCACATGTAATCAAGCACTCCAAAATGCACCAAACCATGCTATAACAAGCTATCCAAATAAGGTACATAAGCATACAACCAATGTGCCCAAAAGACGCCTCAATCACAACCATTAAACATGTATATCTATATACATAAATTGGCCAAAATTTAAACTAACTTATAACGAATATCATAACTTACCACTTTGTTTACCTATCAAATTTCACACCAAAAGTACCAAATATGTCATTTTACATCTAGCACCAATTGTCATACATGACATCTATAACAATTATACCAATTCATCACATTCAAACATATCAAAAGACTATTTATAATATACATTTTTATTTACCATTTGAACTTCCATCATATAGTTACTATGCATCTCAAATATACATATATCTAACTTATACATAATTGACCATAACTCATCCATATATATTTATAGTTTAATTCCATACCAAGTTATACCATAATTGACCACATGCAAAAATTACATTCAAACATACCAATTTGGTTATTCAAAACACAAATTCAAATGACCATATCAACACCAACCATCAAAGCCATCTAAATGACACCAATCTAACCATATCTAGATGGTTCCAACAATCAACATGTATACAAACTATATTTCAACCATACACATCTATTCAAAACCTTTCCAAAGCATACCATATCTTGACCATGTTGAGGTCTATTAATCATATATCACTTTGACCATTCAAACATGCTTTAACACATTATCAAATTAACACATATCAACAAGGCACCAAATGTACCAAGGCTTCATCACCCAAAATGACATACACATTGCAAACTCATTAACTAACATTCAACTATCATCAATCATAAGTCCACCTATACATGCCATTATAACCTTAACCAATACATCAAAAACTACAGATATAATTGCTGGATAGTGTGATAGATCTCCAATGAACTTCCAATTTGATCAAGCTTTCGATAATCTAAAAAGTAACGAAAAAGCAACTATGTAAGCAATGAATTCTTTGTAAGCTCGTATAAACTTTAGTCATATCGATCCAAGTCAAATATGAAATTTATACATATCAAGAATAATCATATAACAATACTACAAGGTTCATGAAACCATATCCAATAACTCACAAAGTGAATAAATCCATAGCATCACATATACATATCATCCCTAGCATAGTAAGACTTTATAAAACTTTAAACCCTTTCAAATTTTCTTATTTTCATTTGCATTTCATTACTTTGTATTGCATTTACTCTTATTAGCTCAAATAACAACATCAATTCAATTCACCATTCCCTTTTCATCATTGTACACTTCAAGTATGAACTTACTATTTCATTACCTTTCCACACCTGTTTCATATACATATCATTCAACTTAGCCACAAGCCAGTGCATTAAAACATAGCTCCTTTTGGAATTAGTCACATGATAAACCATTTCACAAGAAATTACACAATTTAAAACTTACCACTCTTTCACGAACACAAGCATATTCCATTGGTTCACTTACCATATCAATACAACTTATAAGTAAACATAATATCATTCAATCAATAGCTTGGAACATGCCTAAGCATCAAACAACAACACATGTTAGCCATGTAAATACATATATAAACCAATAATCATGGATGAGTACAACAATTGATTAATTTTCATATACATGTATCATCCAATTCAATTTTCCATATACCATGTAACAACATTTCCATGTAATTTCATTCGTGTCCCTATAATAGTCCGTATTAAACTCTTACCAGCTCAAATCAGAATATTACATGTTGAACCATTTAGAATACCGTTAGATACTCGAGATAGCTCACAGATAGTGTGCTAAGCTATAATATATCAATTCTTGTACATGTATACTCATACGAGCTGTGAATCAATATGCTCTGATGAGCTATAAATCGGTAAGCTCGTATGAGCTGAGAATCGGTAAGCTCTCACGCGCTGCAATCGATAAGCTAATACAAGCTAAGTATTGGTAAGATCTCATGAGGTGCAATCAGTCCCTAATGACATGTCATTTGTATCCTACAAATTCCAAAGGTTCAAACGGGACTCAGTAATCATCGTACGTCGTTGGATTTACGTCGTTTCATAACACGATAAATTGCATACAAACATATATATTTTGATTTAATCATAATATAATCACATATTAACATTCAATATAATAAAAATTATACAGAATATAGTTCATGCGAACTTACCTGGCTAAATTGCAGAAATACCAAAGTTTAGGGGCATTTTGGTAATTTTCCATTTTCCTCGATTTTCCGCCCGATCTTGATCTAAATTAACAATATCATACAATATGTTAATTTAAACAATAAAAAATTCATTTTATGCAATTTTTTTCAATTTTGACATTTTTACAAAATTACCCCTAAAGTTTTACTTTTATTCAATTTAGTCTCTGAGCCTAAAACATGCAAATTAACCATTTTTACCCAAAATTGAGCTTATCCGAATGTTCATAGCTCCCAATACAGCCCATATTTATGAAAATTTCACATCAATTCCTTGTACTTTTATTAATTTAATAATTTAGTCCCTAATCGATAAATTCATCAAAATTTACTTAACAAAATACTTTTAAATACCAAATAATATTAAAAATTCATCATTTAGCATCAAATTTCACAAGATTCATCAATAGAAACATTCAAAATCTTTAAAAGTTTCAAAATTGAAGGTACGGGCTAGTTAGACCTAGTTGTAACGATATCAAAAACATAAAAATTACAAGAAACGGGGCTAAATCAGACTTACATCCACACAATGAAGTTTGGTCGAAGTTTCAAAGCCTTTAACAATGGCTTTCTTCTCCACAATTCGGTGAAAGAAATGGATTAGAAAAGATGATGTATGTAACACCCCAAAATTTAAGTTTATAATTTTTGCATGTTTTGTCACAAATTGACTGTTTGCTTAATGGCTAAGTGATTTGGGTGTGTATGGAAGTGTTTGAGAAGCCTGGGTTCAAGTCGTGGCTTTTGCAGAATTTTTTACTTTTTTCCCTTAAATTAATCTGGACGCTGGTATATAGGCCTTATTAATACTTGTGCTTGTTTTATGACACAAAATGAGCCTGTGGTCTAGTGGCAAGGTGGCATGTGAAGTTCCCTTAAGGTCTGAGGTTTGAGTCCTTTGCTGCACTGAGAAGTGTTTATTTTTACCACCTGTGAAGTGAGGTGGTGGAGTTTGACTGAAATACTGTGGAATTTGAATGGAGGAGTGAATCGTGGAAAGAATAGTGAGATTGTGATTGGGTGGAGAAAATCAAGAAGGGATAAAGGGAGTATTCTTAGGAGAAAATTAAGGAATTTGATGAGAGGGGGAAGTGTGAACCGTTTGGGGTATTCCAACATTGAGAATTCAGCTAGGGAGAAAAAATGTGTTACTTTCGGCATTTGGAAAAGCTTTTTGGGGAGCATTTGCTGAATTTAATCTTTAGGTAGTAAAGGTATTTGGTTTTTGGGTCAGTTTCGTTTTCCACCTATTCACTTTCGGTGCCAAATTTTGTCTTGGATTTGTGCACTTTTCTTTTCAGCTTATTCCTTCTTTCTTTTCCCTCTCCCTTTGTTGATTGAATCCTCTTCTCTCTCTCCCTCTTCTCTTCTCTGTGGGTCAAATTTCTCTTCTCTTTTTTTCTTCTTCTTTGGCCGAATAACCTTTTATTTTCATTGGGTTGTCTCTTTCAGGTTTCTTCCTCCTTTTTACCTCTTGGATGAATATCACTCATTAGTTGTTTCGTTCTATACATTGTCGTTCTTGTGCTACAGGTGTTTGACTATCGATAAGTGGTTATACTCCTCACTTGTGTAAACCTACTCTCTTCTTTTCTTATTCCCATAACCGAGTACTCTTTTTCTTTACTATTTGATTGCCTATGGTTGATTTCTTTTTCTTATGATGTTACTCGTTGCGGTCTTAGGATCTCCTTCAAGGAGTGGTGGTTTGTAGGTGATCTGAAATAAAAACGCAACCTTTGTGCTCAACGTTCTTTCAAGGTAGAAGGGTGTTTTTTTGGATTAAGTGTTATAAGAGGGCGTTTTTACCCTAGCTACTAATGGAATAACTTTGGGGTCATGTTTGTTTCTAGGTGGGTGTACGTGCAAATAGCACTCTTCTCATAAACAGGTGTGTAATCACACCCTCTCTCAACTATAAATCGGTAAAAGCCGAAAAGCTGGAAAAGACGCGCTGAGACCATATAGGCGTGCGAACGGTTGTGTGGTAAATTGAGCACACGAAAAATGGTGTCAGATGGTAGAGGCCTCCATGAGCATTTTCATGGGCTTAGACCGTAATGGGCCTAAAATGACCAAAATACCCTCAAAGGGTAAAATGACCAAAATACCCTCGAAAGGTAAAATCACTATTGTTCCTTGTTTTGAATGGGGGAGATCGGCGAGGCTTTCAAGGTATTCGTCACTTTCTCCAATATGCATTGCTTCCATTCCTAACTGGTGGTGGTAGAGGTTGATTGTCACATTGCTTGGGAACCAAGGGTACGATGATCATTGATTTGCAGAATAAGTGTTTGGATCGAAGGGAATCTGCAAATCGCATCAAGTATGTAAACTCCCCACTATAACTGTAGAACAGCAAAAGCCCCTATAGGGTAAAATGACCGTATTACCCCAGTAGGGTAAAATGACTCTAATACCCCTATAGAGTAAAATAACTGTAATGCCCCTGTAGGGTAAAATGACCGTAATACCCCTGTAGGGTGAAATAACTATAATACCTTTGTAGGGTAAAATGACCGTAATGCCCCAGTATGGTAAAATAACCATAATGGCCCTGTAAGGTAAAATGACCGTAATACCCGTGTACTGTAAAATTACCGTAATGCCCCTGTAGGGTAAAATAACCGTAATGCCCTGGTGGGTAAATGACTATTTTTGCCCTTCGAGGTCAAATGATTGTTTTGTCTGTGGTTAAATGACTGATTTGTCTGTGTTTGCTATGACTGATTTGTCTATGATTTGAATGACTGATTCTAAACATGGCATTCTGAATACACGACATACTACATTTGGTTGGGATACTATTATGGAGGAAGTACTGTTACTAGTGGCTTGGCCACATATACTACTACTGGAAGCTTTGCTTCGATACTGTTGCTCGCAGCTTTGCTGTGATATTGTTGCTGGCAGCTTTGCTGCGATACTACTGATGGCTTTGTACCGATCACAGTACCGTTACTGATGGCTTTGTGCCGATCATAGTACCGTTACTGATGGCTTTGTACTGATCATATTATTGTTACCGAAGGATGTGTGCCAATCATTTCACTGTTACTGATGGTTGTGTGCCGATCATATCACTACTACTGATGGTTTTGTGTCGATAATGTTATCGTTACTGATGGTTGTGTGCCGATCATATCACTACTACTGATGGCTTTGTGCCACTCAGATTACTGTACTTATGGCCTGTAGTCATTCTGTTTATAGTTTATAGTTATCCTGCTTACAGCTCTTAGCCATTCTGACTACTGGCAGCTCTGCTGCATTATTACTACTGGCAGCTATGCTGCGATATTAGTGTGAAGGTTGGGTGGGTTGACTCTGTCCCCACATGGTGTGTTGGGTCGGTACGGGTGGTGTGTTGGCTAGATTGGGATGGGCTTGCATACTTGCACCATACTGATACTGTATCGGGCTTAGGCCCACACTGTACTGTTACTGTTAAAAGGCTCTGGCCTATACTGATTCTGTTCTATATGCTGACTGTTTGATGAGGGATTACACATTAAGTTTTCATAAACTCACCCTCTCCTCTTAACTGTGCAGGTAATCCTCAGGCATAGTTGATTAGGTGTTGCGAGGGACTCGGAGGTGGCCACACAACTGCATCAGCTTTCGCTTTTAGGTTTTAATTTCTAAGTAACTGAATTTAGGTATTTTTATGTAAAAAGGCCTCTCTAAAGTTATAAACTTTAAATTGGGTTTTTATTTATTTAGTTTGATATAAATAGTTGTAGAATAAGACGGGTTTTCAGAAGGTAACCATTTTTAAAGACACCATGTTTTCACAATAAATGAGATTTTGGAAAATTTATAACGTTTTAAAAGTTATTAGTTTTTAATGATGCACGCTTGGAAATGAACAACTCGTTTTGGAATCACCGTTTAATAACAAAATGATTAATTAATTTTAAAGATTTCAACGACAACAAGTTTTATGCTAAACACCTCAATTTGACACTGCTAGATTCGACCATAACTCCTAGGCCAGATTTGGGGTGTTACATTTAGTGTATCAGAGCCCAGTTGTAAAACTCGGTTGTGGAATGGTTTTTCAAATTCTTAGATTTCAAAAGTTTGTTTTTGAATATGTGAAGTGTTTTGAGATACTTCTTCTAAAAAGTGTGGCACATCGAGTCTCTGACGCTGAATCTGTAAGTTTTCTGAATACTTTTGTCTATTTAGAAATTGAAATGCGGTAAGTTAGGAAGTATTGTGACTACTTTAGAAATTATACTATATCACTCTAGATAGAGCAAACTGAAACTATAGGGGACTGGAACAGTAGTGAAACTTCGATCTACATAAAACTGTTAGTGATGTTTAAACGCGAATACACAATGGGAACTAGAGATATGTGTGAACGTGGTTCAAAAGGCTGTAGGAATGTTTTAAAATCAGAGTACGCAGCGGGAGCGTAGTGCTGAAGTCTGTGTGGTACAACTATCTTGTTAGTTGGAAATTTCAAGGACGAAATTTCTTTAAGGAGGGTAGAATTGTAACGCCCCGAAATTTGGGCCTAGAAGTATTGGGCTTTGAGCAAGGGAACGGTTTGGAAACTTTGTACAAAAGTATGTCTGCTTTAGTGGTTAAGAGTCCTGAGAGGATTTGGAAAAGTCCTGGGTTCAAACCTGGGCTTTAGCAAAAATTTTGGTTTTAAGTGGATAAAACCCTGGATGCTTGGATGCAGGCCTTTTAAATTATTGTGTTAAAAAAATGTCATAATGAAGCATGTGGTCTAGTGGTTGTGGCGTCATTAAGGTTGGAAGGGAGCCTGGGTTCAAGTCTTGGCTCTTACAACTTATTTTGGTTTTTCTTTTAAAGGAACCTAGACTTTGGCCTTTTGACCTTTTAATTAATTAAAGATAAAATGTGACACAAAAAGAGCTTGTGGTAAGGAGGCAAGTGACGTGAATTGACTAATGCGAGAGCTTGGGTTTGAATCCCATTGCAAGCAAAAAGGATATTTATTTTGCTAGTATAAGGCGGCAAGAGTTTGAGGTGGTTTCGAACTTTGTTGGGTGAGAGTTTGAATGGGTCTTGCAGGTTGTTATGGAGGATATCAAGGAGGGATATTTGGAGAGATTTGAGGAGAGAATATTGGGATTTGGGGAGGTTGTTGTTGTGGAGAGCTATATATCATCCATCTCATTTGTTCCTCGTTCTGTATGGCGAAGATCAGCAAGGCTTTCAAGGTATTCGTCACTTTCTCCAACCTGCATTGCTTCCATTCCTAACTGGTGGTGGTCGAAGTTGATTGGCCCACTGTTAATTCACGCCTGTGTTTCAAGTCGTGTCGCCAGGCCGTGTGTCTCACACGACTAAGTCACACGCCCGTGTCTCAGGTCGTGTGGACCCAAATTTACCTAAAATCAAGTAATTTCCATGACCATTTCATACATAAAAATTTAGACAAAATATGCACACTTTTAAAGCACCAAAACATCATCTAAACACACAGAGATTTTCAATTTCAATATCCTAATTCAACTAACCAATATGCATTCAAAGGCACCTCAATATATCAAGACATCAAGCTTCAAAACATGTCAATATTATACCAATTCATACATGACAACCTATTCAATTACTTACCTAAAACATACCACATATTGACCATTCTCAAACCAACAAATTGTACACGTCCATTATCAAAAGGTGACCAAAAATGCTTACCCAAAACAAGCATTATAACTCCATTAAGCATACATGAATATCAAAGAAAAAACATATAAAGTTACCATTTACACATTCATCCAAAAACACCATTATAAACCACCCTATACATGTCATTATAAACCTTGGCCAAAATGCACAAAAACTACTAATTGACTTCTGGATAGTGAGATAGATCTCTGACAAGCTTCCAACCAAATCGAGCTTCCGATAATCTATAAAACATAAGAAAGAAACTACATAAGTAATGAATGTTTAGTAAGCTCGTATAAACCAAAACATAACTTACCATTTCATTTTCATAATATAAAGCATAAGTTTAATATCACTAAAATACATAAGCTTGGCATAAGCCTATACAACATCATCAAAACTCACAAGTTACCATACTTGTTCACACATATATGAAATCAACCATGTATAAACATAACCTTTTATATCATCAATGTTACCATAATGTCATGTTTTATAGCATTTGCATACTTACCATTTCCTTTTCCTTTTCATACCCATTGAACCATCTAAAATTACATCGCATACTCAAGAAATCTTACATGAAGTGTGCCTTTACATATAACCATAACATTTCCTTTACATCAATGCTCACACCAGCTGTGGGATGGGTCTGCTCACATGAGCTGTGGGTCAGAATGTAAGCTACACGATTCTACTCACACGAGCTATGGAGAATTCGCAAAAAATGCAAGACCTCAGCCGTGGGTAGGACATTCAAGACCAGTACCCAAAACATGAAATCCCTAATGACATGTCATTCGTATCCTAAGAATTCCTAAGGTTCAACCGGGACTCGATATCCTTTGTAGCGTTGATATATTTATACATCGATCCATTCACATTATAAATAACATAATAACATTCAATTTAAATAACATTAATAAGATAACCGTCCATTCGAACTTACCTCGATGACTAGGGGCATAGAAGTTAAATCGAGCTAATCCGAAACTTTTGCTTTTCCTCAATCTAGGTTTGTATGTGGTTTATCTTGATCTAAATAGGTAATTTTAATCAATTAAATACTTCTAGTATTCAATTTAATCCACATTTCATTTTTATTCAAAATTACCAATTTGCCCCAAACATTTTAACTTTTTCACAATTTAGTCCTTAAGCTTATAACTTAAAATCTAACTATTTTAATCTAAATTCACGTTAATCACACAAGCAAGGGACCTTGAAAGAACTCATATTTACAATCATTTCATAATAAAGCCCTAGAATTTATACCTTTAACAAATTAGTCCCTAATTCAAAAATTCATCAAAAATCACTTAAAAATATGTTTATTTTTCAACAATGACTCATAATCTATCAATTAATATCAAAAACCAGTCATGAAAATCCATGGAATAACCCTCAACCTTTACCAATTTTACAAATTAACCCTCAAGCTAGCTAGATTAAGCTACAACGAACCCAAAAACATAAAAATCATTAAAAGCGAGGTTCAAAATCATACCATGCAATAGACTATAAGCTTGTCAAAACTTAATGCTCATCAATGGTGTTCTATCTCCTTTAAAATCGTTTGGGAAGATGAATAAGGATGATATCTATTTTTCTTTTCTTTTGTTTTAGGTTTAAATTTCTAAATTGCCATTTTAATCTTAAAATTTTATCATAATTTCATCAAAACCATATCCATAACTATCCACTAATTCATCAAATGGTCTAATTACCATTCAAGTCCCTTAATTTAAGATTTCATGGCTATTAGACTCTTTTAGCTATTAGAACTCAACTTTTACACTTTTTACATTTTAGTCCTTTTTACTTAATTAATCAATTAAACATCAAAATTTCTTAACGAAATTTTAATAGGACCTATAATCCTATAGAAATTCAAATAATAATAAAAGAAAATTTTACTCGTCAGAATTGTGGTGCTAAAACCACTATTCTGATATCACTAAAAATAGGATGTTAAACCTCTCCCCCTATAGGAATTTTTGTCCCCGAAAATCTTACCAGAAAATAGGTTCGGGTATTGCACTTTTATAGCTTCTTCCGGTTCCTAGGTAGTTTCCACGATTCCATGACGTTGCCAGAGAACTTTAACTAAAGCTATACTTTTATTTCTCAATTTTTTAACTTCTCGAGCTAAAATTCTGATCGGTTCCTCAATGTACGTCATATCTAGTTGAATCTCAACATCTACAGATGAAGTCATGTGTGAAGGATTTGATCGATACTATCGTAACATTGATATATGAAATACATTATCAATCTTTTCTAACTCTTACAAAAAATCTAATCGATAAGCCACTAGCCCAATCCTCTCAATGATCTGATACGACCCAAAAAATCACGGACTAAGCTTTCCTTTCGGGCTAAATTGCAGAACTTTTCTCCAATGCGATACTTTTAGAAATACCTTGTCACCGACTTGAAACTCTATATCTTTTCTTTTCAAATCGGCGTAAGATTTCTAACTATCAAAAGTAGCTTTCAAACTGTCACGTATCACTTTGACTTTTTCTTCGATTTCTCAAATCAAATCAACACCAAATAACTTTTTTCTCACTCAGCTTAGTCTAGTATAATGGTGTTCAACATTGTTGACTATACAAAGCTTCGTAAGGTGTCATTTTAATGCTTGCTTGATAAATATTATTATATGCAAATTCAACCAACGATAAAAATTTCTCTTAATTACCTTCGAAGTCTAAAACACAACATCGAAGCATATCTTCGAGTACTGGAATTACTCACTCAGGTTAACCATCGGTCTACAGTTGAAATGATGTACTAAAATGCAATCGAGTACCTAGAGCTTCATGTAATTTACTCCAGAATGGAGAAGCAAATTGAGAATCCATGTCAGAGATAATAGAAACTAGCACACCATGCAGTCTAACAATCTTAGAAATATACAATTCTGCCAATTTCTCAAGTGAATAATCCATACGCACTTGACTGAAATACACGAATTTCGTCAAATGATCTTCAACATCTTATACAGCATCTTTCTTTCTCAGAGATAGAGGCCATCCCGATACAAAATCCATTCTAACACATTCTCATTTCCACTCTGAAATTATCACAGGTACCAATAAACAAGAAGTTACTTGATGTTCGGCTTTAACTTGCTGGAAGATCAAACATTTTGATACAATTTCTGAGATCTCTTGTTTCATACCTAGCCACCAGTACATCTATTTCAAATCACTGTACATTTTATTGCTACCAGGATGTACCGATAAGCTACTACTGTGAGCTTCCCGTAAAATCTTCTGAACAAGTCTAGAATTCTTCGGTACAAAAATCCTATTTTTGAAGTACAAACTGTAGTTTGAATTAACATGAAAGTTCGAATCAGGTGTTGACTCAATCTATTTCCGTTTAGCGATCAATTCAGCATCACATTTTTTAGTGTCACAAATTAGTTGCAAAAACCTCGGTCTTCCTTTCAATTCAGCTAAAATTGAACCATTATCAATCAACATCAACTATGTATGCAAAGATCGCAAAGAAAACAAAGATTTTCTACTCAAGGCATTAGCAACAACATTAGCCTTTCTCAGATGATAATCAATGATCAAATCATAATCTTTCAGCAACTCAAGCCATCTACATTGTCTCAAGTTCAAATATTTCTGTAACATCAAATGCTTCACACTTTTGCGATCCGTGAAGATATGACATTTTTCTCCGTACAAATGGTGTCACCAAATCTTTAAAGCAAACTCAATAGCTACAAGATCTAAATCGTAACTCGGGTAATTCTTTTCGTGTGGTTTCAACTATCGACAAGTATACGCTACCACTTTTCCTTCTTGCATCAAAACATAGCCTAAACCCTTCACTGAAGCATCACTATAAATCACAAAATCCTTATCGGACTTTGGCTGAACCAACACAGGTGCCTCAGTTAACAACGCTTTCAACTGGTTAAAACTTTGCTGACACTTTTTAGACCATTCAAACTTGACATCTTTTTGAAGCAGTTTCATCAACAGCATAGCAATCATCGAAAATCCTTAGACAAATCTTCTATAATATCTAGCTAAGCACAAAAAAATTCTGACTTCTGAAACATTTCTCGAAGGTTTCCAATCCACTATAGCCAATATTTTACTCAGGTAAACAATAATACCGTCTGCCAATACCAAGTGTCCCAAAAATCCAACTTCTCATAGCCATAACTCGCATTTGCTAAGCTTAGCAAGCAAATATTTTTCACTTAAAGTTTGTAGAGCTATTCTCAAATGTTGAGCATGCTCTGTCTCATCTCGGGAATAGATCAGAATGTCAACAATGAACACAGTAACAAATTTGTCTAAGTACGACCTTAGTATTCTGTTAATCAAATCCATAAACATAGTAGCATAACAAGAAATTCATATTTTCCGTACCTGGTTCTAAAAGCAGTCTTCGACACATCTGAATCTTTAACCCATAACTGATAATATCCAGAATGTAGATGAATCTTTGAAAATATTGTCGCACCTTTCAACTAATCAAACAAACCATCTATACGTGGCAAGGGATATTTGTTTGTGATCGTAACTTTATTGAGTTGTCGATAGTTGATACACAATTGCATAGATCCGTCTTTTTCATAACAAACAAAACAGAAGCACCCTAAGTAGAAAAACTAGGCCGAACAAAGCCCCGATCTGCCAACTCTTGCAACTGTGCTTTTAACTTTTTGAACACTGTAGGTGCCGTTCTATACAAACCTATCGATATTGGAGATATTCCGGGCACCAACTCAATAGCCAACTCAACCTCTCTAACCGATGGTAACCCTGGTAATTCTTCTAGAAATACATCTATGAACTCACATACAGTCGGAACCGATTCTAATTTTAATTTTGAAACCCTGGAATCAAATATTTAAGCGAGATATGCTTCACAACCCTTTCTAACATATTTTTGTGTGATTATAGTTGAGATAACATTAGATGTACCATCCAATCTATCTGATTCGATCCAGATTCTTTCACCGTTCTGACATTTTCAGCATAATATGCTTTCGTCTACAGATCACAACAGCATCATGCAGAGTTAACCAATTCATACCCAAAATCACGTGAAACACATCAAGTGGTAGCAACATCAAATCAGTTGAAAAGTTGTAACCCTGAATCATCAAAGGACAATTTTTATAGACTTTATCGACTAACACATACTGACCTAAAGGGTTTGATACTTTAACTACAAACTCAGTAGACTAAAAAGGTATTTTCTTATCTGACACTAAGGTTATGCATGCATATGAATGTGTTGACCCCGGGTCAATTAAAGCATTAACTTTAGTATCAAAGTTAGAAAATTTACCAATAATCACATGAGGTGCTGAATCTTCCTCTCAAGCATGAATGGCATAAGCCTTAGCTGGTGCCCGTGCCATAAATCAAACAGCAAAATCTTTCATTCCACTTCGACTATTACCCGCATTTCCAATGTTTCGGGGTGGTCTCCCTCTCACAGCTGTATTACTCGAATGAGTATTCTGAGCCTTCTCTTTATCTTATCTTTTTGGGAAATCTCTAAGTAAATGATCGTAAGAACCACATTTAATGCACAACCCGTCTTTTAATCTGCATTTTCTAAAGTGTTGTCTATTCCATTGTTGACATTCGAGTTTGTTATTTCTAACGCTACCCACACTTGTTACAGATGTAGCTTGAGGTCTCGAACTCGAAAGTTGCTTTCATTTATCTCTCCTAGAATAACCCATCAAAGCTGATGAACGACTGTGAAATTCTTTTAATTTCTTCAATGGAGATGAGAATGATTTTTCCATAGGTCATTTTCCCGTATCACGAGCTTTAGAATTTACTTTTCTTTTTACTTTACTGAGTTCCTCGGCCTCATGTGCCCTATCAACCAGAAATACAAATTCTTTCAACTCTAAAATCCTGACTAACAACTTAATTTCTTCATTTAGACCATCTTTATCGAGTACACATAACAACCTCTGACGTTATACATTCTTCAGCATACTTTCTAAGTTGCACAAACTCTCGTTCATACTCAGCCACAATCATACAACCCTATTTCAATTCAAGAAATTTTTTGTGTTTCTTGTCAAGGAACCACTGACTTAAATCTTTCTTTCTAACTCTGACTGGAAGAATTCCCAATCCACATGGTCTTTAGGCACTACCGCAATCAAGGTGTTCCACCACTGATAAGCTAAGTCTTTCAACAGAGAAACAACACACTTAAAGCATTCAATTAGTGTACAAGATAATTCATCAAAAAATCTAATTGTGTTTTCCAACCAGAACTCAGCTCTTTCTGAATCGTCTTTAGCCAAACAGTGGAATTCTTCGACCCCATACATTCGAATTTTATCAACTAGAGGCTTGTTGATACGAATTTTTTCCAAACCCTAAGGAACTACAGGGACAGGTTGGGATACGGGAGGGGGTGAAAGTCGAGCCAACGAGTTCGTACTCACGAACTCTATAAACCACTCGGACATCATCTAGAAGAAAGCTTCTTTAGCCTCTCCTTCTCGACCCTCAATCACGGGCCTAGTACCACTAGAAGATGCTCCGTGAACAGAGGCTTTTGCATTACGTTCCAGTTCATTAGAACCGTCTCATTTGGATGACATTTTATCTATATGTAAACATAATTCAATTTGAATCAGGAGTTATCACACTATCATAGGTTATATAATGGCATGTATTTTTAGACTCCATACATGCTATGTTCAGTTCGAGAACCGACTAAATCGTAGCTTTGATACCATTAAATGTAACACCTCTAACCCGTCTCTGTCGCCAGATTAGGGTTACAGAGCATTATTATAAAATTGGAAATATTTAAACTTTAAATCATTCAATACCTTAACCATATTATAAGCCATTCACATACACGCATTTTGTCCTTAAATTGAGCCCTCGAGGTGTAACACCCTATACCTAGCCTGGTCGCAAGGCTCGAATATAGGATGCCACACCACGGTCTAGTCTCATTTACGTTAAATAGAAAGCTAGATTCAATAAATCAAACATCTTTTGCTAAGTAGATCAAGTTTAATTATGCTCAAATGATTAATTATCACTATTACATGCAAATATTTCGTTAATCGATCACACAAACAGCCAGAGTTATGCAAAATAGTCAAGTAGAAAAATTCTACAAGGATGTCCCTAGGTATCGATACTAAACAATAAGGTATCAATATTTCCCCATAGTGGCATCGATACCACTTGGAAAAAAATGATACCAATTGAGCATTCTATTTCACGATTCAAAAACCCATCTGTCGAAAATTGTCGGTACCTTCGAACCAAATATGGATATTTCTTCTCCGAGTATCGATACTCAAGAAAGGGTATCGATACCAAATCTCTATTCTGTTTCCTGTACTTTTTAATTAACAGAGGTATCGATTTTTAATGCCCAGTATTGATACCTCTGCTACTGGAGCTAAATTTACAGCATAGGAATGCAATTAACTCATCTCAATTAGTTCCTAAACTACATGCATCAAGTGCTAAGTTCAATAATCATTCATACGACTTAATTGATAGTATAAAACACCAAAACTGAGTCCAAACTTTTGTCATCATGCTAACATCAATACTAAGTATTCTAACATAAATAATAACATGAAGTTCACATAAGCAAGCTCAATGTCCAAAATCAACAACTCAAATAGGTTCTACCACATTGCCTAATTCCCCAAAACGAATGGAAATAATAAAGCACCTATAAAAGTCACTAGCTTCCTTGGATTACTCCCTTGGAAACCATACCGCCCACACTGTGACGATAGTAATCTGCAAATGTTGAAATAAGGGGAATGAGCTTTTGCAAGCTTAGTGAATGAATAGAATAACCACAGCATAAACATGTCATCATGCAACACAACCAGTAATTTATTCACAAGTAGCACATTCTTAAGTCTAGCATCATCTAATATTAAAACATGCATAGTCTAGGAGTCTTTTCATAGCACATATACAAAATCATTCAAGCATAGAACATATTCCACACAATTATATAATAAAAGATAAAATAAGATAAAATGGCACTTGGATTATGAAACATGTAGTGAGCTATACCATCACACATCGGATATGCAGATCTCCTTACACCACATAGACTCGTAGAGTCAAACATGTCCCAAAAGTGAAGCGTATAGCTAACACTCTCCTTATTTCCCCTCACATGTCCTAGGGCCTCAATGTCCAAAACTTTCTATACATATAAGTGAGTACCCACAATCCTATGGCATGCCAACTATATCAATGGTTCCAAGATCACATGGCCAAGATATCTGAAAAGCATCACACATTACTTACCGATTAACTGTATACCAACACTACATATTAGGATCTTTTGCAAAACACTAGCATAGTCATATAGCATGTATATTACACATCTATTGCATGTATATAATTGCACTTCACACATTAAGCACCATATCC
This sequence comes from Gossypium hirsutum, assembly GCF_007990345.1. Taxonomy (NCBI): domain Eukaryota; kingdom Viridiplantae; phylum Streptophyta; class Magnoliopsida; order Malvales; family Malvaceae; genus Gossypium; species Gossypium hirsutum. Next base: position 41,359,653 of record NC_053437.1, read on the forward strand.
ACATATCTCATATCATTCATATTACATAACTACATAACCATAAGACAAGTATAGTTCAAGAACACTTACGCTCAGAATTTAGAGTAGGGGTTTAGGCTACATCTAAATTTTCGAACAGCAAATGACTCGTGCTTACTAGTAGTAATTCCATACACTCACCACTTTAACCTTTTGTCGAAAACTAAAAGCTCAACTACTATTCTCTAGCTTGTAGCAATCTCTAACGAATCTGAAGCTTAACACATATAATAACACAATAACCACGGTCAAATATCAACCGAATATTCACTTAAATTGACTACAACACAAGCTTTAAGCTTAGTCCCCATGTAACTTAATCTATTAACATAACAAACTTTATAAACTAATATCTCGATCTATATTTACACCTAATTTGTAACTTTCAAACTAGACGAACCTACTCAATTTATGGTATCAACATTTTTCGACATTTTTTAGGCAATTTTTGTAAAATTCATTAAATTATGAGAAATCATTGATGAAATTCTAAGATAATTTTGAAAACCTTCTAATCATGCTAAAACGAGTTCAAAAACACTTTGAAACCAAGTTTTTATGCAAAATCCCAAAATCCACATTAATGACTTGATTTTTGGTTTTTATTTGAAACATACGATTTGAGGGCTAATAATTTAGGTTTAGAATCTAAATAACATTAAAAACTTATGAATACATGAATAATTACCTTTGGCGAAAGAATGAACGAGTTTTGATGAAAATCTGGAACCCCACGTTTAAAGAAGATGATGAAATCTATGTAGTTTTTGGGTGTTTTTCTTGTAGGTTTATGATGGCAAATGACTTAGGTCTGATAGAAAATCAATGTATTGTGATTTGGGAATCAAAAATCAATGGAGACAATGTAACACCCTAGCCCGTATCCATCACCGGATTAGGGCTATGGAGCATTACCGAAAGATAACATCATACAACAAACATTTCCTTACCATAATCAGAATACAACATAAATCATAGCAATAATATCCAACCTCATTCATATAGTCTCTTTTACAAGCCCTCAAGGCCCTAAAAATACATTAGAAATGAATCGAGACTAAATCGAAAACATATGGGATTTTTCGAGAAAAGATAAAATTTTTCAAACTACAAGGGCCACACAACTGAGAGACACACCTGTGTCTCAGGCAGTATGGACATTTGAAGTAGGGACACAGGGTTGTGTGCCCTTTGAAATGGCCTCACATGCCCGTGTACCAAGCCATTTGTTAAGTCGTGTAACTGCCTGACTTGCAACCCTTTATAAGCTACAGGGGACACACGACCATTTTGCCTGGCCGTGTGTCTCACACGGCTAGGACACACGCCCGTGTCTCTGGCCACGTGGACGAAAAATAGGACATTTCCAAGCCATTTTTCTCAACCAAAAACTAGCCACTTGTACAAACCAAATTCACCTAATTTCATGCATTCAAATGGCACTTAAAATATGCATATACAGCTAGAACATCATAATATCTAACCATTCAACCAATATGTCAAAATGACACCTCAACTTCAACAATCAAACTTGACTAGACACTTACCAAATTCATTCATAATTCAAACCACCCATTGAACAAATTCAATGCCACATTTTCCATTTTGATTATATACTAATTACATCACAACATATACCATTATGACCATTTCCACACATATACCATTAATCTTAATAAGTATACCAAAAGCTAATATACCTTCAAGGCTACCAAAACTAACCATTAACAATTCAAGACACCATCTATATCATACCAAAATAGCATCTCATGGCATACCTTAATGTTCATCCATTCAACTACCATCACTAAGTATTTAGATGCCATAATGACAACCACTTTAAATACCATATAAAGATGATATCATATCAACTATATCATCAACCAAAATAACATATATACAAGCCACACATAATGGCCAATTTCATCAAACAAACACTTATACATGCCATTATAAACATGACTCAAAATGATCAAAATCTACCGATATAGCTGATGGATAGTGTGATTAATCTCTGACAAGCTTCCAACTCGAACAAGCTTCTGATTATCTATAAACATCATGAAAATAACACAAAGTAAGCATATAATGCTTAGTAAGTTCGTATCTCATAAACAAAGCTTACCATTTCCATAAATAAAAGTTTAAAAGCAATTAATGAGCTAATCCAACATAGCTTGGCACAAGCCTAAGCAACAACAACCTTTCAAGTTAGTGATAACCACATAACTTAGCAACTCAGTGCATAACATAATAGCTTTTATGTACATAGCTTATAAGCATTCATACTTTCATGAATATGGCTAAGCATATTTAAAACATCATCAACTCATACCTTTTTCATACTTTCATAACATTACTTATTGAAATATCTGTCGATCCTTCCTTTTGTATACTAATTGAACCACATTTTATATTTATGCAAAATTACAAATTTCCCCTAACATTTTAACTTTTTCACAATTTAGTCCTTAAACTTATAACTTAAAATCTAACCATTTTAATCTAAATCCATGTTAATCAAACATGCAAGGGACCTTGAAACAACTCATCTTTTCCATCATTTCATAATAAAACCCTAGAATTTATACCTTTAACAAATTAGTCCCTAATTCAAAAATTCATCAAAAATCACTTAAAAAACTTGTTTATTTTTAAATAAGGACTCATAATCTATCAAATAATATCAAAAAACATTCATGGAATAACCCTCAACCGTTAACAATTTTACAAATTAACCCTCGGGCTAGCTAGATTAAGGTATGACAAACTCAAAAACATAAAAATCATTAAAAATGGGGTTCAAAATCATACCATGCAATAGACTATAAGCTTGTCAAAACTTATGCTCATCAATGGTGTTCTTTCTCCTTTAAAATCGGTTGGGGAAGATGAATAAGGATGATACCTATTTTTCTTTTCCTTTGTTTTAGGTTTAAATTTCTAAATTACCATTTTAACCTTAAATTCTATCATAATTTCATCAAAACCATATCCGTAACTATCCACTAATTCATCAAATGGTCTAATTACCATTCAAGACCCTAATTTAAGGTTTCATGGCTATTAGACTCTTTTAGCTATGAGAACTCAACTCTTACACTTCTTACATTTTAGTCTTTTTTTCTTAATTAATCAAGAAAACATCAAAATTTCTTCACAAAATTTTAATATGACCTTTATACAATCCTATAAACATTAAAATAATAATAAAATAAAAATATACTTGTCAAAATTGTGGTCTTGAAACCATTATTCTGATATCACTAAAAATAGGACGTTATAAGGACATACGATGATTCATATGAATTAATAGAGAGTATGACAATGAATTCCTACCAGTGGCCAACAGTATGTTACACATATGGCCAGAAGCCATCCACAATCAAAGTTGTTCAAGAGGATGATAGATACTAATAGATACTAGACATGTTAAACCATATAGAATTCTCATCCAGTGCGTTATCGATATATAGAGGAGACAAGCATCTCTTCCATTACATAAGTAATCCTACCAAGGATGTGAATTACATTAAGCATGGGGATGAAAACCCTTATTCAAATACTTATAATCCCGAATAGAGAGAGCCCCCAAACCTTAAATTTCACAAAAACCTGGGAGAAGGTAATAATTCTAACAAAGGTAAAAATGTTAATTATCAACCTCCTTATTTATAGAAGCCTTAGGAAAGGTCCAACCTAAATGACCATATTGTATATGGTCAACGCTTGGATCGAATCGAGGGCGAAATGTAGTCAATGAGCACAGATGTGAAACAGGTGCAATCTAAGTGCATCAACTCCATGAAGACATTGACTAAACTAAAAGATCAAATGAGCTAATTGATGAATATGATGGGAGACATTAAAAGACAAATTCACACTAGTATTCCTAGCAATACTAAAGATAATCCTCGAAGGGAAAGGAAGGAGCATCTAAAAACAATTGTGCTTCATTCGAGCAAAGTGCTTAGCAGCCCAGAGACCCTAACACACGAGGGAACCAAAGAGAATGTTGAAGATATCTGAGAAGACCCCTAAGAAGCTGACAAAGAATAGGAACTAAAAGAGACAAACAAGCCAGCAGCTAAGCTGGAGGATGAACTAGGTAAAGAACCCGCACTTGCGAAAATACCGTTCCCTTAACAGTTTGAGGAAAAACAAAGGTGGGATGAATACGAATTTGTAAACTTTTAAACTTATTCAAAATGTTAAATGTCAACTTGCCTCTAATTGATTTAATTGAAAAAGTTCCTAAGTACACCAAAATTCCTAAAAGAGATTATGTCTAAGCATAGGAAAATTAAAATAGGGGAGAAAGTTAACATAAGTATCTCATGTAGTGCGATTATATCTGGACAGGTTTCTCAAAAACTAAAAGACTTGGGAAATTTTACAATCCCTATAGAGATAGGGAATATTCACTTTAGTAAAGCCCTAAGTGATTTAGGAGCTAGCATAAACTTAATGTCCTTATCTATATATGAAAAACATGGGCTAGGGGACCTTAAAAACACTCAAATCACACTACAATTAGCTAACAGATCTTCAGTACATCCGAAAGGAGTATTGGAAGATGTGTTAGTCAAACTATGCAGCTTCATCATTCTTGTAGATTTTATGATACTCGATTTCGAGGAAGACCGTGAGATACCTACCTTCTTAGGGAGACCATTCTTGGCAATGTCAAAATACACCATTGATCTAGAAAAGAAAGAATTAACCATGAAGATCAATGGTGAAATAGAAATTTTTAAATGTTGGGACCGCCAATATACCCCGTGGCACAATAGAAAAATTATTCAGGTGATCCACAGCCAAGGATCCATGTATGAGGAATGAATCGAGTTGAAATAGGGTTGAAAATATACATTCTTTACTAAAAACATTGAAAGGATGTTGTTGATTCGATGTCAATTCCAAGGCACAACGAAAACATCCCAACCTCTACATAGTCCACCCCGTCAAAAACGAACAGCCACTTTCTCTTTAACTTTTTAGAGAGAATAAAAAATAGTTACTAGACCTTTTAAATTATAAGTTGGTCACCTTAACACACTAAGGGATTATCATACTTTTATCCTCTTTGATATTACATATCAAAAAGGAAAACAAGGATTATTCCCTTACTAATAGAGAAGGCAAATGAAAAATTAGAAAAATGAATTATATTCTTTCCAAAAGAATCTAGGATTATTCCTTTATTAATGAGAAGGCAAATGGAAAGTTAGAAAAAGAATTATATTTTTTCCAAAAGAATATTAATTTCCATATTTTTTATATTTTACCTAAAGTTAATTAATATAACTATTTATATTAATAAATTCGGTAGAATATATACACTTAATATTTTGTATGAATCAAATTCATATATTAATTATATTATTTCCAAAAGAATATAAATTTTCAAGCCTTTTATATTTTGACCAGAATTAATTAATATAACTGTTTATATTAATAAATTTGGTAAAATATATACAATTAATATTTTGTATGAATCAAATTCATATTTGCATTGTATCTATGTTCTCTATTTGTGTACAACAAGTTTGTACATGTAATGTGTTTAATATTTAACTATCAAATTAAATTAATTGTTTAACTATCAAATTAAATTAATTAATGTGACAACTAAATACAATACCAAACGTATTTGGATTCTGTTCATTTCAACTATGGGGTGTGACCCTATAGGCTCTTGTAATGTTGGTAGTAATACTAGAAAATTTCTAACATTACAAGCAATGAGTAGCATTTAGAAATGCATCTTTGCAACCCAAGTTAGAAGAAGTCGTGATTCGATATAACATTTCTGTGATAACCTTTTCATGTATTATGTCATTTTATCCTTAATATCTAGATTGGAAACAAGTCATGAAATAGTTACACTTGTATGGTTCAATCTTATATTACTTGATTTTTTTAGCAATCTACAATAAACAAATAAGTGTGATATCTCATATCAACTTATTCGAGCATGGCCATGCATTTATAGCCTCACTCCATCAAGAGGCCTAAGATATTGCTCTCAGTATGTAGGAGGGATAAATCCTATCTTGATCAACCATATTTCACTACATGGATTGTAGTATATCCAACTTCAACCTTTATAGTACAACCTGTTACAGTAGATGTTTTGATTGTATCAAAATATACGACTCATGATGTTGGGACAATTAGGGGTGAGCATTTGATCGAATCGAATTGAATTGAATTTAATGAAAAAAATTTGAAAATTACTGGAGTTGACAATTTCTATTTTATCATCCTAACTCGATTTGAAATTTTCTTGAATCAAGTCGAGTGAGATGGAATGCGAATCGAATCGAATCAAATATATTTGTTCAAGTTAAATTAAAAAAATGATTTTTGGTCCTTGTAATCAATTTTGCCTACCGTAACAAATTTGTTATTAAATTTCATCCCCTGATAATTTATTTAGTAATCTATTATATATGGGTTAGCTTCTTTGCTTAGTTAGTTGCTTCAATTATCTTCTGGTTCTTGTCACTATGTATTTTGAAATAAAAATATATATTAAATGTAAAAAAATATGTTTTTTTAATAAAAGTTATCTTAAAGATAAAATGTGAAATTGATATCAACATAAAATTTTAACACAAACATCTTATGGCATCATAAATAATTCAATTTTAACAAAAATTTATAAAGATTCAATATGATTAAACAATTCAATAATATAAATAGTACAAAATGTGAATTTTAATTTAATAATATAAATAGTAGATATAGATAAAATTATTACTATTTAGGTTTAGAGATTTTTTTTGGATGATTTTAATTTTTAATTTGCGGGTAAAATGTGAGAAGTAAAATTTTAGGGGAAAATAAAAAGTTTTAGGGGGTTAAGGGAGTAAAATTTTGGGGGGAATGTAAATGGAGGGAGTAAAATTTGGGGATGAATTATTCAAAAAAAATTGGTGGGGGAATGGGTTGGGGTAGAAGGGAGGGGTTGGGAGGGGAGTAAAAGTTTTGGGGAAAAGTAAAGAGGTTTGAGAGTTTGGGGTAAAAATGTAAAATATTATAGTTTGGTATTCGATTTATTCGAATTATTCAAGTTATCCAAATTTGAAAACCAAAACTCGATTCGAACTTGAAATTCAAAAAAAATCTAGTTGACTTGAATAATTCGATTAATTCGAATAACTCGATTCGTTTAACTCAAAATTTTATTTTTTTTATTTTTTGAGTCGAATCGAGTTTTCCTCACCCCTAGGAACAATGATGATCTCAAGTCTGAAGATCATATACATAGTTATCATGATGAGTAATATTTTGGCTGTTACATAATAATCCAAGAAACATACTCATAGCGGGTCAGTCCAATATGTTGTTCTCTAACACATACTCATGTATTGATTTTGACATCCCTATGTCAATGACAATTCTTTGTCATCAATCAATTACACATTAGTCTCAATGCATTATTATTGTTCCAGCCCACAATAATACTTGACTAAGGACCTTTTTAAGAATAATCATATTTTCTTAGTACTTTATTAGAATTCAGATTATTTATATACACAGAAAAAGAAACTTAAATAATAATGACAATGCCTTATATTAGTAAAAATATAAAAAAAGTATGTGATTATAATAATCTCATGATTGGTCTTTAGGCATACTCTAACAATCTTCCACTAGCACTAAGGCCAATCAATCATATATCTAATACCGAGTGACTTAATGTGACAATCATGCTTCTGTTGTGTATGAGGCTTTATTAGTAGATCAATGATGTTGTCATCTATTGGTCCTTTGCATATAGCTACATCTTCTCAATCAATGATTTCTCGAATGTAATGAAAACGCCTAAGTATATGTTTGGATCACTAGTGAGATCTGGGCTCCTTTGCTTGTGTAATAACTCTGTTGTTTTCACAACGAAGTTCTATAGCATCTAATATGCTAGGCACAACCGCTAGTTCAGATATGAACTTCTTGACTTAAACAACCTATTTTATAGTCTCACTAGCTGCAATATACTCAGCCTCAATTATAGAATCAACTACTATATCTTACTTCAAACTTTTCTAGCTCACAGCGCCACCATTAAGGTAAAACACAAAACTCGATTCCAATCATGAATCATCCTTGTTGGTTTGGAAACTAGCATCAGTGTAACCTTTTACACTTAGCTCTTCTTCACCTCTATATATAAGGAATGCATCCTTATTTATTCTCAAGTAATTAAGGATATTTTTAACTGTGACCCAATGACTTTTACTGAGATTTACTTGGTATCGACTCGTCACGCTTAAAGCATACAATACATCTAGACGAGTACATAACATGGCATACATGATAGATCCAATAGTCGAAGCATATGAAATTTTACTCATACGTTCTCTCTTTTGTGAAATTGAAGGACACATTTCCCTCGAGAGTGAAATTCAATGTCTCATAGGTAGAAATCCTCTCTTATATTCTTCCATATTGAACCTTTTTCAGTATGTTATCTATGTATGTACTTTGGCTTAGACTTAGGAGTCGTCTTGATCTATCTCTATAGATTTTGACTCCTAACATGTATGTAGCCTTGCCCAAGTCCTTAATAGAAAAACAACTTCCTTACCAAGACTTAATAGGTCGTAGGGTAGGTATGTCCTTTCTTATGATGAGTATGTCATCCACATACAGTACCAAGAATACAATAGTGCTCCCACTAATTTTCTTATAAACACAAGGCTCATCTTCATTGTTGATAAAACTAAACTCTTTGATCGCATAATTAAAGTGAAGATTCCAACTTCGAGAAGCTTGCTTTAATCCATAAATGGATCTTTGTAACTTGCATATCTTACCAGCATCTTTTGGATTGACAAAACCTTCAGATTGTGTCATGTACACATCCCCTTCCATTTTCCCATTAAGGAAAGTTGTTTTGACATCCATTTGTCAGATTTCATAATCATGAAATGTTGCTATTGTAAGTAAGATCCAGGTGGATTTAAACATGCAACAGGAGAAAAGGTTTCATCATGTCAATACCATAAACTTGGCAAAAAATTTTAGCGATTAATCACCTTTTGTATGCTTGTACATTACCATCCATGTCAGTTTTCTTTTTGAAAACCTACTTGCACCCTATAGGTTTAACCCCTTTAGGTGGGTCAACCAAGATCCATACTTGATTTTCTGACATGAAATCCATCTAAGACCTCATGGTCTCAAGCCATTTCTCAGAATCTAGGCTCGCCACCGCTTCTTGGTAAGTCTTAAGCTCATATTGATCCATAAGTAGAATACCACTATGTATTGTAATGAGAAATCTATATCTCTCAGGTACATGGTGTTCTCTTAAAGATCTTCGCGGTAGTTGTGTTTCCAGAATAGTTTATTGTTCTGCAACAACTTGTGGAACCTGTTATTGTTCAATCTCTGGTTCAGTGATATGTTGTTGTTCTCAAATTTGTTTGAGTTCTATTCTTTTACCACTTCCTTTTTTTGAAGACAAACTCTCTTTCAAGGAAGACTCATGTTCAAGCAACAAACATTTTGTTCTCGGTAGGATTAAAGAAATAATATCCTTTAGTTTCATTAGGGTATCACAAAAAGATGCACTTTTGAGATTTGGGTTTGAGCTTAGTAGATGTTTGACCTTTAACATAAGCTTCACAACCCCAAATCTTTATGAAAGACATACTAAGACACTTCTCAGCCCTTATCTCATATGGTGTCTTTTGAACCGATTTAGATTGAACATGATTTAGTGTGAAAGCAACTGTTTCAAGTGCATGTTCCCAAAGAAAGTAAGAAGATCAACATGACTCATCATTACATGACTCATCATTGATCGAACCATGTCTAACACTGTTTGATTTCTCCTTTCGAAAAATCCATTCGATTGTGGAGTACCATGAGTTGTAAGTTGTGAGACAATCCCACATTCCTTCAAAAACTCATCAAACTCTAAGCTTAATTATTCTCCTCCTCGATCTGATCGAAGTGCCTTAACACTTTTACCTAGTTGGTTTTGTACTTCATTTTTAAATTCCTTAAACTTTTCAAGGGTTTCAGATTTATAGCGCATAAGATAAATATACTCATATCTACTAAAGCCATCAGTGAAGTAATGAAGTACTGAAAACCTCCTCCGGCTTGTGCGTTCATTGGTCCACACACATCATAATGCATTAAGCCTAATAAATCATTAGCTCGCTTTCTTTTACAATTAAAAGGAGTTTTAGTCATTTTACCCAACAATCAAGTGCAACAGCCCATTTTTTTGTGGTGTCAAAAATAGTGGTTTCGGGGCCATCAAATCCGACGAGTAAGTTCATAAATATTATTATTTAATATTTACGAGTCAAATATGGTTTTTAAAATATTTTTTATTGATAATTTATGTTTTATAAACGATTTATTTAGTTCAAGTGGTAAGACTCTAAGGTCAAGTGGTTTTAGAAAATGAGATATTGGGACCTCGTTTCTATAAACTAAGCCATAAATATGTATATTTACGGAGTTTCATTAAGATGTTATTAAATTTTCGTTGAAAATTTTTAACGTTTCAATAGTTAATTAATTTAAAAGGACTAAATCGTAAAAGATGTAACATTTGATCACCATTTGATTTGAGTGATTAAATGGCTTATTGAATAAAGGAAAAGGGACTTAAATGGTAATTAAACAATGTTCAAAGTTTTCGAGCGGTGGTTTCATGATTGAATCCACTAGCTTTTGGATTATTTGTTCTTTTAGTCCTAATTAGTTTAAAATTAAATTGTAAATAAGTTTATTTAGTTAGAATTTAATTAATTGAAGGACCAATTGTAAAATTAAATCTTCTTTAGATGGTAATTATGCCATATATTTATGTGATGGAAAAATATGGACATGGAATTGGTGTTTTATTTAATTATTAACCAAGGTTAAAATGGTAATTTGATAAATTAATTAAATTAAACAAAACATAAGTAACATAAGGTTGTCATCTTCCTTTTTTTTTGTCTTTCAACTGAATGAAGCCATGGATATACCTTGAAGCTTCGGTCAAGCTTCCATGTATGCATGTAAGTCTGTTTTAGCCCCGTTTCTAATATTTTTTTATGTTTTTGAGACCGTTACAACTAGGTCAGCTAGTCTGTACCTTCAATTTTGAAACTGCTTAAGATTTTGAATGATGCCATTGATGAATCTACGTGACTTTAGTTATTAAATGATGAATTTGAAATGTTGGTGGATATTTAAAATTATTTTATTAAGTAATTTTGATGAATTTTTCAATTAGGGACTAAATTGTTGAAATAGTAAAATACAACGATTTGTTGTGAAATTATTGCAAAAATGGGCTGAAATGGAGGCTATGAATATTTAGCTAGTGGGAAATTATTGCATGTTTTAGGCTCAGGGACTAAATTGAATAAAAGTAAAATTTTAGGGGTAATTTCATAAAAATGTCAAAATGACTAAATTGCATAAAATATATTTTTTTACTGTCTAAATCAATAAATTGAATGAAATTATTAATTTAGATCAAGATCGAGTAGAAAATCAAGGAGAACGGAAAATTACCAAAATGCTCATGTACTTGTTATTTCTGCAAATTAGCCAAGTAAGTTCCTGCGAACTATTATCATTTAGTGGTTGATTAAATTGAATTTTTAATGTATGGTTCTATTGAAAATGAATCAATATATATTTATGTTGTTATATAATTTATCGTGTAAAGAGACGATGGAAATTCAACGGTGTACGACAACTATCGAACCCTGTTTGAACCTTAAGAATATCTAGAATACAAATGACAAGTCATTAGGGTTACCATGTTTCAGGTGTGGTCCTGAACATCCTACCGGTGGCTGAGTTCCAACATTTGTTACAGATACTCGACAGCTTGTGTGAGCAGCACTGTATAACTATGTTCCAACCGACGGCTTGTGTGAGCAGACCCAGGTTACCATGTTTTAGGTGCTGGTCCTGAACATCCTACCGGTGGTTGAGTTTTGACATTTGTTGTGGATACTTGATATCTTGTGTGAGCAGCGGTGTTTATTTATGTTTCGACTGATAGCTTGTATGAGTAGGCCCATTTAGAGCTTGTATAAGCTACGACTATATGCTTAGCACACTTTGTGTGAGCTTTCCTTTCCCGCGTATCTGATATTATTCTAAGTGGTTCGACGGGTGTGAAAATGGAAAAAATAGTAAGTATTCAAATGACTTATGTCATGAAAGTTGTAGAAAGGTATGAAAAGGAAATATTAAATGAAAGTATGCCTATGTTCATGAAATTGATGATTCAAGTGAGGTTATCCACGTTTAATAACTTATTTTATGTTATTCAAGTGAATTATGAATTGATGCATTAACATGTGTTGTTGATGATACTTAGGCTAGTGCCAAGCTATTGGTTGGATTGAATTATGTTAGTTTTAAATATATGCATTGAAGTGGTAAGTGACCACATGGAAAGATGCTTATGTGCATGAAAGAGTGTTAAGAATCAAAGTATGTAAATTTCTCATGAAATGATTTATTGTGTAGTTGATTCTAAACGAGTTGTGCTTAAATGTACTACCTTGTGGCTATGGTTGATGTTATGCTTAAGTCTTGTGTGTTATGCATATGAAACGGGTGAGAAAAGGTAATGAGATGGTAATTTCATAGTTGGAATGTAATATGATGAAATAAAAGGAAGTTGAGTCAAAAGACTTGTAAGAATAAAGTTACTTATGGTATAAGTGAGTTTACTTATGTCATGAATAAGTACATTAAATCGTGAATTGATAACGTAACTACACTTATGCTAAGAAATGGAATAGTAAGTAGGTAAATGAGTTTGTTCATTTTTTTAAGAAAAAGTTTATGATTATATAATTCAACTTATAAAACCCTATTATGTCAAATGGAATGTATTCGAGATGTTAATGAACCTATTCATTTGTGAGATGATATTTATGTATTTTAGTAAATTTTGAAGTATTGATATAGTTTTATTCATGACTTATAAGTTCATATTTGAATTGAAATATTATGTTTAAATTTTATACGAGCTTAATAATTATTATATGCTTACGTAGTTATTTTCCTCTATCTCACAGATTACCAGAAGCTCGATTAGGTTAGAAGCTAGTCGGAGATCCATCACACTATCCAACGATTATCGGTAGAATTTGATGTTTTTCTCATGGTTATAATGGCATGTATAGGTGGACTTATGTTTAACATTTAGTTAATGTTTATGACTTGTAATGTTGTTTTGAAGTGTGGATTTAAAAGTATTTTGATACCTTGACGATTGATATGTTTGTGTTATTTTGATGCTAAATGGTTGATGTTATTTGGTCAAGTTGATGCAAGGTTTTATGACCAACTTGGTATATGTTGATGAGGTTTCATTGTGGTCATTTTAGGTAAGTTTTGGTATGGAAATAGGTTAGATATAAATGCCAAATGAATGATCAATTATGCATATGTTTTGGGTGAATTTGATAAATCATGTTTGAGGTGCCTTAATGGCATATTAGTTGTATGGAATTATGGCGTATCGAAATTGGTCTTATTATGCATGTTTTGGTGCTTTGTTCATAGATGTTTTTGGCTTGGAGGTTCAAGGTTGATTTGGGTGAAATGAATGGCTTGAATTTGGCCTATTTCTTGTACACACGGCCTAAGACACGGGCATGTGTCACAACCGTTTGTGACACACGGCCATGCGACACGGCCATGTGTCCCCTATAGGTTTTAATGCTTCCTTTTCAAAAGATACACGGCCTAGCACACGAGCGTGTGTGAGGCCATATGGCACAAGTCAGTGAGTTACACGAGTACAAACAAAGGCTGGGACACAACTGTGTGTCCCTATTACGAATGTTACATGGCCTAAGCCACGGGTGTGTGTCTCAGCCGTATGAGTCACACGGCTTGGCTACACGAGTATGTGACCTCTGCAGTGTGAAATTTTGTAACTTTTTCCTCAAATTTCTAAATGTTTTCGATTTGGTCCCGATTCATTTCTAAAGTGTTTCTAAGGCCTCGATGGCTCAATTAAAGGACAATATGCATGTGTTAGATTGGGATATGATATGATTCATAAAATGTTTTAAAATAAATGTTTCAATATTACAGTTTTACGATAATGCTCTGTAACCCTATTTCGGTGATGGATATGGGTTAGGGGTGTTACAGCAACACTCATATATATGCAATTATTCAAAAACAAAACAATCCAAAATCTCATTTTTATGGAGCTTTGATATGCGCTTCTCACTTCTATGGCTCAAACAAAAATGCCAAAGATAAGTTTGACTAGAGTCATTTATTTTTTATATTTTAGTTTTTCTATTATAAATGGGTCTATCTTGATCTAAAATGTAAAGGTCATTTACTAATTGTGCTGAACCATAGAAAACATGATTGAGATAAAATGAATAAAAATTATTCTTAATAATTATTTCAAAACCAATTTTGTCTAAACAAGAAATTTAAATAATGTTTCTATCAAACTGGGCACTCCAAAATTAAATCAAGTCCACTAGGCAATGATAAAATATGTGTTCCTACAGCTAATGCAACAACTCTTGCTCCATTACCAACTCGTAGGTCCACATCTCCTTTAGCCAGATTCCTACTCCTTTGCAGTCTTTGTACAAAGGTACAAATATGATAACCACATCCAGCATCTAATACCCAAGAAGTAGATGTTGAGAAATTAATATTAATAACATAATTTGTTTTCCTTTGCCTTCTTGATCTCTTCAAGATAGGCAGGGCAGTTCCTCTTCCAGTATCCGGTTTTACCACAATGGAAACATTTTCCTTGCTTAAGAATTCCTTATTTAGGTTTCAATACATCTTTTCCTTTTTTTGGGCTTAGTCTTGCCATTGTCCTTACGCTTTTCCTTATCCTTTCCTTTGCCCTTGTCCTTGCGGACCATCAAAATAGGCTTAGGCCTAGCCTTTTTCAGGTTACTTTGAGCATTTCATAATATGTTAAGAAACTATAGCAAAGTCTTATTAATCTTATTCATGTTGAAATTAAGTACAAATTGGCTAAAACTATTCGGCCATGATTTCAGGATGACATTGGTGGCCAACTCCACACCTAGAGGGAATCCTAGTTTTTCAAGGCTTTCAATATAGCCTATTATCTTGAGAATATGAGTTCCATAGGAGTTCCCTCCACCATTTTACATCAAAACAGAGCTTTAGAGGTCTCGTACCTCTCTTGACGTGCTGCCCCGCATATAATTCCTTGAGGTGCTAGATCATATCATTGGCAACCATATCCTCATCTTACTTTTGAACCTCAAGAGTCATGGTTGCAAGCATTAGACATCCTATGTCTAACATGTCATCAAGATTCTACTTATAAGCATAATTGTTAGCTCTAGAGGCATTAGCTGCTAGTTCATAAGGAACGGATTATTCCCTTATTAACAGAGAAGGCAAATGGAAAGTTAGAAAAAGGAATTATATTCTTTCCAAAAGAATATAGGATTATTGCCTTATTAATAGGTAAGATAAATAAAAAGTTAAAAAAAGGAATTACATACTTTTTAAAAGAATTATATACTTTTTAAAAGAATTATATTCTTTTTAAAAGAATATAGGATTATTCTCTTATTAATGGAAAGTTAGGAAAAGAATTATATTCTTTTCAAAAGAATATTAATTTTTATGTCTTTTATATTTTGACCGAAATTAATTAATATAACTGTTTATATTAATAAATTTGGAAAACTATATACAATTAATATTTTGTATGAATAAAATTCATATATTAATTATATTCTTTCCAAAATAATATTAATTTTCATGTCTTTTCTATATTGGCCGAAATTAATTAATATAACTGTTTATATTAATAAATTTGGTAAAATATATACAATTAATATTTTGTATGAATCAAATTCATATATTAATTATATCTATTTTATATATTTGTGTACAATAAATGTGGTAAAATATATACAATTAATATTTTGTATGAATCAAATTCATATATTAATTATATTAATAAATTTTGTATGAATTAATTTAATTCATGTGACAACTAAATACAATATCAAATGTATTTGGATTCTGTTCGTTTCAACTATGGGGTGTGACCCTGTAGGCTCTTATAATGTTGGTGGTAATACTAGAACGTTTCTAACATTACAAGCAATGAGTAGCATCTAACAATGCATCATTGCCACCCAAGTTAGAAAAAGTCATGATTCAACATAACCTTTCTATGATAATCTTTTCATGTATTATATCATTTTATTCTTAATATCTAGATTGGACACAAGTCTTAGAATAGACACACTTGTATAGTCCAATCTCATATTTCTTGATTTTCCGAGTAGACTACAGTAAAAAAATAAGTGTGATATCTCATATCAACTTATTCGAGCATGGCCATGTATTTCTAGTCTCACTCCATCAAGAGGCCTAAAATATTGCTCCCATTATGTAGGAGGGATAAATCCTATCTTAATCAACCATATCCCACTACATGGATTATGGTATATCCAACATCAATCTTTTTAGTACAACCTATTACGATAGACGTTTTGACTGTATCAAAATATACGCCTCAAGATGTTAGGAAGATGATGATCCCAAGTCTAAGGATCATATACATAGTTATCACTATGAGTAATATTGTGACTATTAATTACATAATAATTGAAGAAACATACTCATAGCAGGTCAGTCCAATACATTGTTCTCTAACACATACTCATGTATTGATTTTGACATCCATATGTCAATGACAATTCTTTGTCATCAATCAACTACACATTAGTCTCAATGAATTATTTTTGTCCAAGCCCATAATAATACTTTACTAAAGACCTTTATAAGAATAATCATATTTTCTTTGAACTTTATTACAATTCAGCTTATTCATATACATAGGAAAAAAAACTGAAATAATAATGGCAATGCCTTATATTAATAAACCAAGTAAAACGAGTATGTGATTACAGTCATCTCATAATTGGTCTTTGGACATACTCTAACATTAAATGTGGTCACCAACAAGATGAGGTAGACAGAAAAAGATAGGGAGACAATGTTATGAAATATCTGTAAAAATCCCTAACCACCCTAAGTCAGGGGAATTATTTTCTATAATTAATGTAGGCCAAAAAAGTAAATTCAAAGAACAGGACCAGTGCAACAAGGTGAAATAGCATGATAGATGTTGGATGAACACTTTTAGAAACAAGAGAAATAGAGCATCCTCGGGAACACTAATCGAGTTAACAGATGAATCTGGCAGCAAAACTTGACAATTTTAATAAAACTCTAACTTTATGTATATTATTGTATATTTAACTAACTATTTAGCTTAGAACTTTAATTTTTATTAGCATTGTGTTTTATAGGAACCGAGACACTTTGAGATCAGAATTTTGGCTTAAAACTGAGTTAGTTTTGCAACACAAAACTCTCTTGTCATAACACCGCATCCAGCAACGAAGGATCAAGGAAATCATCTCGATGTGACGACACAGCATCTTTATGTTGCAACATAGAAGACAATCTACCCATATTTCAAAATTTTTAGAGTGAATCGCAACATCGAACCCCGATGTCGTGACAACAGAAAATTGTTAGGGACATCATGACATCGAAATCCTGTGTTACGACATCGCTGTAATTTTTTACAGGGTTGACCCGACCCAATTGCGCAACCCGGCGGCATAAACCATGTTTTAACTTGATTTTTAGATTTAAAACACCATCTTAAAACCTAAAAGACTATTTTAATCTAAGACTAAAACTCTCTTAACTCTTAAATTATCCCAAATCCTTCATTTTTTTAAACACCCCCTAAACCCTAAACCTTTTTTTTCACTTTGCATAATTATTTTGTTGCAAATTCCTTTTTCTTTTAAGCTAATTTGGTGCAGAAGCAAGAGGGAAAAAAATCAAAGGAGTGACAACGAATGAGCTTTTCAAGGAATTCTGAATAAAGTATTCAAGGTTAAGGGTTCTTAACTCATCTTTTTAATGTTCTATTGAAAATTTTTAAAGATTGTACTTTTTACGGATGATTGAACTTTTGTTTTTAAAGATTGTAACTATTGGGATAATTTGTTTTAACTTTTGTTTGTAGGAGTAGATTGTTATTTGCTTTATTTCTCTATTTTAAAGTTTCCTGTGTAGGAACTCCACACGATAGAAACACAATAATTCAAAACTTACTATGATCAAAGGAGGAAGCACCCACTAGTAGCTTACGAAACTACCACAATCGATCAGGTAACTTCTTTCCTTATCTTTACAGGGCTACAAATTGAGGACAATGTGTTATCTAAAGTGTGGGGGTAACATAAAAAATTTGTTTAAGTTTTTATGTAGTGTGCTTGAGCTTGTAGAAATACAAGTGATTGGTTAGGAGCATGTATATAAGTTGATTTTATTTACTATCAGTTTGGCATGATAGTAGATGATTTTAATTTTATTATTATTATTAGACTACTAAGTTCTATATATTACACTGTAAAAAGGCATTGAGCAATTGAATGTACCAAATGATATAGAGAGTGAAGGGAAACGAGCATTCTAGTATGTATGATAGATTGTTGAATCTGTAATTATTTAGTTGATTAAATTTGTGAATATGGAATTACCTAGGGATAACCTAAGGCATTGCTTGGTAAACATCAAAAGCCAAAAAGCTAACTTCTATTCATCCATCCTTAGTACCTATATTTGAGCCAGAAATCACTTCTTAATGAACCTTCATGCATAACCCAAGCCAACAATGTTAATTTGTATTTTCCCTTTTTCTTTGGTCATAAACTACACGACGATAGACATCTAGCCATACGTATTGAGGGTTAAGTAGATACATTACGATGGAATTTTGTAAAAATAGAGTGAAATATAAAGGATTAGTGTGATAGAGTGATTATAGGTTAGCCAATATGTTCAATAAAAGAAAAATTCCAAAAGAAAATAAAAATGGGTAAAAAAAGGTTCTTGAAAGTAAAAGCATTCGTAAATGAGAAGTGCATTGAAATAAAAAGAAAGAAAAGTGACAAAATCACCAAAAATAGAAAGATTCGTTCATTAGTGCACAAAAACTCATGAGATAGTCATAATTATTATATTATGCTGTGATTTCCTATGTGGGGAAATAAGAAAGGTAAGAGAAGGAGAAATAAGGTGGTGAGCGGGTAAAGGTCACTAATGGGGGAGATTAGAGAACAATATGATGTGACAAACTATTTTCATGCTTGACACTATTTGATATTTACTATTCTTGAATTTCATACCTGTCCTAAGCCTTAGAACGTTACAAGCCAAAAAGCCCTATGTGATCTAGGTAAACTTATTTATGAATTGACATCATATTGAATAATTAAATTTGCGGTTGTTTGTATTCTACTAGTATAACCTAATTACTTGTGTAATTTGAGTCTTTTATTGACCTTAGGGGATGAATGAGGCCTAAGGGTGAGCTAATATACTTTATGAGTGTACATGAGACAATTAGAGGGCGTACCAACTCAATATTGTTCACTGTGTTACAACACGAGGAGCCTGATGTCGCAACATAGGGAGCATAGAGCAAGAATTCCAAGACTGCATTCAGTGTCGCAACACAACCAATGGATGTTACGACACACCCCTAAAGCTACCTTGAGTATAAGCATACTACCTTCGATGTTGCAACATAGGCACTAGGGTGTCATGACATTGGTCTTGTATGGGAAGAACTTACGAGTCAGGGGCGTTTTGGTCTGCACAATCAAATATTAAAACACAAGAGTGCCAGGTGACCTAAGGTTGAAGACGACAGCAACAGTAACTCTATAAAGAGGCTCATTTAACACTTGTTAAAGACAACTTTTCATACCTTATAATTTTCTTTGTAATTCTAGTTTTTAATTTTTCTTCTTTCTTAGGCTTTAGGTTATTTTCAGTTTTACATTTGTTGGGAGATCTGATTTGTGGAACTTGATCAACTCTTTGTGGATTTTGTGCTTCAATTAAATGCAATTAAGGATTCTCTTAAACCTTCGTCTCTCAATTTGTTATTAATGTTCATATTTTACATCAAGTTTATTATGTTTTTTAGATCCATGAGGAACTAATCCTCTTATGGGGGACTAGCGAGTGGAGTTATGATTAATTGATCATTGTGCAAAGTTTTCTTCGCAGGTCAACTATTCAGGAGAGAAAGAACTTAAAATCTATGCTTGACGACTCTAGGAAGTCATCTAGGTGGAAATTAACCCAAATTGGTATGACTTATTTGTAAACACCTTAACCCCGAATCGATCTTTCAGTGGAGGATAAGTAGTTCTTGTCGACTCATTATTTTAATGGAGGATCGAGATATCCTACTAGGGTAACGACTAGTTGATTGAATAGGAAACCCGAAGGAATAGTTACTTATGATTACAAAAGTGAGCTAATCATCTATGCTCAAATCTAATTCAATTTCCATATCAAATTTCCCAAAGTTTTTCCCTTTATCTTATTTTATTCTTTATTTGAAAAAATACCATAAATCTTTGTTTATGTTTATTCGTAATATGATTTATTTCAAGTACTAATTATCTCTATTTGTGCTTAGGCTAGGATTAATTTAGTGCTCGTCTCCCTTGGGTACGATCCTCAAAGTACTCACCTACTTCGTTGTAATTATATTACAACCTAACCCGTATACTTTCAAACATTGCCTATTTGATATATTTTGTATAGGATTCTTACTCTGGATGTTGGTGCATCTAGAGGCGATCATGAGGCCAGACCACTGAAGTGGAAGAAACATTAAAATCATCCAACCAATTTAAAGGGTTATACCTAACATCCATTCGGACTCAAATCTTGTAGGCAATAATGGAAAATGATTCTAATTGAGACAACTTTCATTGGAGTACACACCCTCCCCTTAGTCATTTATATTATTTCCAATCAACTTGGGAGTCGACTAGCTAACTTTGTGCACAACTTTTTCAAGGAAGGGACCAACAAGTAGAAAAGTCGAACCCAATTTCAAGCTTACAGCTAACCATCACATATTTTTTTCCTTAAATGAAGATTGGAAGTCAAATTTTGGATTATAGGCTCCTAGCCCTGGCGCTTACTTAAGTGGGTGTTGCCTATTGAAGTACTTAGTCTCTTTCCTTTCAACTGGTGAATCTTCTGGAAACACCCAACACCCGTGGGTCATTGTGCATGCAATAGTCGATGAAAAAGGCCATCAACATCCACCAAGATAGGGACAATATTTGCCATGGTGCGATATTGCGATATTGTACTCATTGAGCATCGCACAGAAGAAAAGGAGGAGTGGCAGGTGAAAATTAGCCTCCAACAAGATTAAAGGAAGGATAAAACCTCTGGTATTGTCGCTCAAATGACACCCTCATAGTCATCAAAACTATTAGGCAAGGTTTGGATAGGGGACGCCTCGGGCTCCTGATTACTGATGTAATTCATCTTGGATAGTGCAACATTTGTAAATTGGAGCCTCTGTGCGTGGTGGGGTGGCATCAGGACCTTGGGGTCTGAATGTGGTTGGACCTCTGAGATTGTTGGTTTAGTTACTCTAACCTTGGCTCCTTTCTTGAGTGGTGGCTCTAACCATTTTGTATTAAATAAAATGAAAAGAAAAGAAAAGTAAGTGTTACCTCTAAGAAAGATGAGAACTGAAGATGAAAGAAGCAAAAAGCTTAGATAGAAAAGAAATTAGGGCTCCAACAATTCAGAAAAGGGCGTGAAAATGGTGTTTAAGTTTCAGTTTTATAAGGAAACAAACGTATGTGAGAAGTTTCAAAGTTTATGCGATTTTTCAGATCCTCTAATATCAATTCGACATCTATCAAAGTGTAAGTTAAATGACGTTTGAAATTGGGTACGTGCCAAGTTTAGAATCTGTCAATTGTATCAAACAGTTGGTATTCTCGTTAGCTGATATCTCTAAAGTATACATCTCGAAAGAGAAACCGTTATTAGTGTGTGGAGCATTTCGCTAATCGATGCTATACACCTGGTACAGACAGTTAGTTATACAATCTTAGTAGTGGAGTTCCTAAGCTTGAAATTTTTCAAGGATGAAATTTTCATTAAGGGGGAGAGTTGTCACACCCCAAATCTGGCAGATTCAAGAGAAAGGAAAATAGATGTGAAGGTTACCTGTTTTGGTGCACTTTAGTGGTTAATTTGCCAATTTATAAGCTTCTGGTGAACTAATGTTTCACGCATAGAGTATCTGCCCATAGTAGTATCTTAGGATTTAATTCTCGTAGTATTCTTCAATTAAGAAGCAGTACGATAAGTGAAGAGTACTCCTCAGAGTTTTGGTTGAGTAGAACATGCCTATCAAGCCTATGAGAAAACTGTAGAGAATTAAAGTGTCTTTAAGGCCACACCATATTTGAGTTATCGTCAATAGGTATAGTACGCCTCGTCAATAGGTATAGTACGCCGAGTTTACTCGAACGATGTGCAAAATGGGTTCTATAAAGTGATTGGTTAAGGATCAATTGAATGGGTTGACCAGTCAAATAACACCGACGTCGAATTTTCTTTTATATTTTATATTATTTTTGTAGGACATTTGGAACAACGGGAATGTGCAAACGTATACAATAGTTATCAAGTAATAAAATGACAAGTAAATGTCGAGTTATCGTACCCACAGGGACTGTGAAAGAAAAATATTTATAAAATGTAAATCAAACACTTTGGTGATTAAAAATATTTTGATTTTGAAGAAGTGGTTAGAAACTAAAATTTAACTAAGAAAAATAAAATAAAATAAAAATTTCAATGCACGATTTCAAAAGATGGTTTTAATCAAGATGACATAATTGTGTTAAATCAATTACATTCCTTAACTTAGAAATACTAAACTCATGTTCATGTTGTTATGAATATTTTCACGGCAACTTGATAATTTGCTAACTACTACTCATATGTACTTATTAAATTAACTAATCTCTTGAACATTTTTCAATGCCAATTCAAACAATTAATCAATCTTCATAAGCACATAAAATATTAAGTAAGGTAACAATATATTTCTATGTTGAAACAGTTTAATCACAATAATCTTGCAAGTTATGCAAGGCTAATGTACCATTTAATACCGTCGCTAATTTAACCTTTAGCTACTTAGAAGATTAAACAGGCATCAATTAAATATTGCATCAATTAATTATAATTTCAACATGTTTAATAATTAATTCATTTGTTACCTTACATTTTATAATGCAACTATAACATAAGCATGGTTGTATTTAATTGAACAACTTACCAAGGACTGTAACAACACAAACATGATTTTAATAATTTAAGTGGATAGAATGTAATGAATCTAATATGAATTAATTTAAGTCATTTTAATTAGAAAAAGAACAACAACACAATAATTATACATGTTCATAATCACAACATAAACAAGAAAATTAAAGAGAATGGGACTAGAAAGCAAATCCAGTGTTTCTCTGAAGTCAGACTAGTGCGCTCCTCTTCTTCTCTGCTCGTTGTGTTGAACCAAGGCCTCTAAAAAAATTGAATGATGATATTCCAAGGTGGAATAAGGCTTTTTTTCAATAGGGAAATCAGTAAGAAAAATGGACAAGAAAAAGGGAAAAACAAAGGGAAGAAAGCGAGTGAAAAAGAAAGAGATATGTGGGAATGAAGGTATGTTGAATGAAAAGTTGAAGAGGGCTATTTATAAGTGGGAGTGGCTGCTAAAAATATCAAATAATTAGCAGCCACACACTTCCCTTGGCCGGCCATACAACAAGCAACTTTGACTATTTAAAACTTGTTATTTTAAGCTAAGGGCAAATCTTCAAAGGCATAAAAAGTGGATGGGTTTGACTGGATTTTAAGGAAACTTGAGGGCTATTTTGCAAGTAATTTAATCAGCTAAATAAGCTTATTGGGTCAGCTTATTGGGTCAGCTTATTGGGTCGGTTTTGGGTTGCAAATTTTCTTATTGGATCAGTCTTCAATGCTTAGCACACTGGGCTACTTTCTCCTCCAGGCTTTGTATTAATTTATAAAGTATATAAAATTATCATCATTTGGACCAACCTTGGTTGGAAAAATATATAATCTTTCCCTTGGTTCACTCGATGCAAAAATTTCTCCAATGGTTCAAGCCTTTTGAGGTGTCTGTCGAGCCAATTTTCACTTTTTATGCAAAACTATCGAAAATAAACTAAATTTGTGAAAATTTATTATAAAAATAATTAAAATTCAATATGTTGTCAATTTGACGAATAATTAAAGTGTGAATTTCGACAAAATTTACTAGAAATTGCATGAATTAGAGCTCAAAAGGTAGTGAAAAAGTCTATATATTTTTGTGTTTCCAACATTAAAGGGACAACTTCTATATGCATTTGGCACTTGTTAAGATCCATTAAGAGATATTGGATGTATATATATGGTGAGAAAGGAATGTCTGATGGTTTTTCTTTTTTCATTATTACTCTCTGGTTTTTTTTCTTAAACTTAAATGTTCTATTCTTCTTTAGTAAGCTGAAAGCTAAGGTTTTTGAGCTGACTAGTGGATGTTCTACCTCCTAGTAAGTCTAATATCTCTGCATGTTAGGATTTTGAATGGGTAAAGAGGTTATGAAGCATAAATAGTAAGATACGAATAAGAGACCCTGCATGGGGGTCGATTATAGATGAGATGATTGCAAATTATTAATAAATGGGTTTTAATGGTAGTTCCATGTTCTTTAAGCAGCTATTGTTGCTGGTTTGAGAAAAACGTTCGAATTTGGAACTCTAAGCTACAATAGGTGAGTTTTAGGTGAGTCCTTATCCTGACTCATGCATGTTAAATATACAATGGAAATACTTATCTTAATGGGATCTCAAATGTCAGGAAAGTGTGCAAGAAGTATCATCAAGTTGTTACATGTTACAATTGAAATATATTTGTTACTACATGAATAAGAAGAGTGTGAATCAGTGAGATGAGTGCACAAATTTAGGTAGGTACATTTGGCGTTAAGTAAGTAAATCTTCTATTTGTGATGCCTCCGGCAGGGCAGGTACATTGCTAATCGAACAGACAAACCACGTTGGCTACGATGACACTCATGGTATAGCCTCCGATGAGATGTAAACTGGACTGTTAAAACACTGTATGGGGATATGTAAGTCCATGAGGCTGAGACCCACGGCATTGTATGTCAATGAGCACTCATGGTGATGCCTTCAATGAAATATAGACTGGATTAGCATATCACAACATGAAGTTAAGTATAAGACCATGTAGGAGAAAACCTATGACAACCTTTAAGATAGTCTGACAGGACAGTAAATACGTAGTTCTCTGTGATGCCTTAGTGGCGTGTTTTATAAGACCTTTATGGTATTTGATAAAGCCTGTGTCGCTTATTCTGTGATAATTGTGTTACATATTTTGTAATACCCTTACAGCAAAGTCTGACTGAATGCTTCTGTGTTGTGATCTGGGTAAACTTCAAGACTTCTTTGTTAACTATTATGATGATAAAGAATTGGCAAGTTTAATAATATCTTTGCTTGGTTAGTCTTATGGCTGAATTTAAATGTGATCTAAGTAAAACATCAGAAAGAGTCTTTAGCAGTGTTATCTAAAGGGTGAATCTACCATATTAATCTGTCAGTACAGAAAATTGGCATATTCGTAGTTATGAAAGGTTTAGGTGTTCATTGGGCCTACATTTGACTATGCTATTCAAGGAAGTAAGCTGATTTATCTAGTAATAACCAAATCTGAATAATTTTCACATTATGTATAAAGGCCTTCTGGATTTTGAGTTATTTGGTTAAGTTGGGCATTCTCGTGATATGTATTATAGTTGTCTTGAATTCTTTTAAATGATTTGAACATTTCATTATCAGTATAAGTTATGATTTTGGGATGATTTGAGATATGATCTTATTGGTATTTTAATAGTTACCAGAATCAGTATGAGAATCTGCCAAAGGCCAGATCAGTATGGAGTTCTTTTTAAAAGATCAATTAGATTAACTATTTGTCAAGAATAGTGTCTGTAGGCAACCATCCTGAGAGAAAAGTATTCTATGCCCGTCTGAGTAAGAGTCCGCCAAAGGAGAATCTATTGGGATATTTTTTCTGAGAAGTACATTTGTTTTCCAAGTAAGGAAATAAGGTCTGTAATGAGTATTAAGTCTGAAATCTACTCAATGAGTGCACTATGAATAGAAGGGTTAAATATAGAAGTTGGTGTATGTGTATATGCCTGATATCAAGAGATATTTGGAAAAAAAATAGAAATGAAGTTTTGAATCTTAAAGATGAGGAATCATTCACCAAATGCTTCAAGGTAATTTGGGTTAAAAGTCACTAAGTTTGCTAGAACTTACAAACGTTTGTTTATGTTTCAGGTTTTGTTGTAAGAGTGAGTGCGCCAAGAGGGACCAAGCGAGGAATGTGCCAGAGTAGCAACAAGATGGGATATTAAGCATACAGAGAACATCTTAGGAGTATAGCGTATAGTTCTCTACGTCATAAAGAGTGTTTTTTATAGAGTTTTATATTATAATGTTGTACACCATTTGATACTACAATGTAATCATTACTATCCTTTTTTATATTAAAGAACAATTTAAAAGAAATAATAAATATGTTTAAATAAAATTTTCGATGATAGTTTAAATTTTCTGTTAAGGGTTTTGAGTTGTAACATCCAATATCTAGATTCGGTAATTTGGGTTGGGTAGAGGGTGTTACAAAATGACTGAAATGGTTAATGGTTATACATGAGAATGGTGTTGAAGTTTTTGAAATTGTATGCTAAACAGATTGTATATATGTTAAATGGTCATTTAAGGCCTTGAGGGAAACCATGATTTCCATATTTTAGCTTAGGAATGTATGAAATTGGGAGTTAGTGGACAGCCGAAAATGTTGCAACTTCATACCCTAAATGGCAACACTAGCCCTCATCTTCGCGACGTTCCTTATTTAATTTCATGATGTTTGCTCTCTTTTATTTTGTAAAATTTACAATTTGGTCCTTAAGTTGGGAAGCTTACATATTGTCTTCAATGTTGCAACACCAAACCCTAGAAGTTGTGACACTAGCCTAGGAAGTTTTGAAAATGTTACAGTTTAGTCCTTATTCGACCCCGGGATAGTATTGAGCTTTTGTAAGCTCATATATGGCCTGAAAATGAGTACCTATCATGTTTTAAGCATGTAATGCTTGTATTTAAATGTCTAATGATGGAATTTGAATATATTTGATCGTGGTTGCTCTAACAACAAATGTGGCATCCCATAACTAGGACTTGGCGATCTAGTCAGGTATGGGGTGTTACACCTCCAATAAAATTTTAGGTCAGAAAAGCATAGGACTAACACCTTTGATGTTAGCAATATCCACCCAATAGCCTTCTTGTGCTTCTTCAACACACTAAGCAAAGTCGATTCTCATTCTAAAGACAAATGAGCTACAATAATAACCGGTAAGTTGTTATTCTCTCCCAAATGCCAATATTTTAAATTTCTAGGTGGAGGTTTCAATTAAAAACTAGGAGGCTTAACCACTGAGGGGGTCATCTTCTGCAATACATTTTTTAGCTGTCTTAAAGACACTTTACAGTACCTCCACCAATCTAATTGGTTTTGCACATGCTTGTTCAAGCATAACGTCTAAGTCCTTTTCAACTAATTCCATGCTTTCTAATTCATTTTCAATTTACTCCACGCTCCCTCATTCTGGGAAATGCTCCATATCACACTCCACCAGATCCTTTATTGAATCGTTCTCCTTTTGTTCAAGCAGTACTACAATCATCATATCCAACTCACTAACAATACTTCCCGTAAGAGCTTTTTCATTTGCTTCTGCAATCGGTTCAAAAGTATTAATACGATTATTCTCCCAAGCTGTATCATTACCACTCAGATTCTTTAAAAGCACAATTATCTCATAACTGGTTTTAGTGCAAATGCTCCCTCCAGATATGATGTCAAATTGAATCTTACTGTTAGCATCCAACCCTTCGTAAAAATATTGCAATTGTACATCCATATCAACACCATTCCCAATTAATCTTCAGAGTATACTCTTAAACCTATCCAAAACTTGACCTATTATCTCTGTATCTTTCTATTTCAATTCGAATAATTCATCATATGTTGTGAGCACAACCATCATTGAGGAATATTCCTCCAAATGAATAACCGAATAAATTCTTCCCAAATAGTAATGGTATCCAGAGGTAACATTTCTAACCACAACTTCACTTTTCCTCCCAAAGCGAATGGAACTAATAAGAGTCATATTGGCTCACTCGAAACTCCCATATACACTATAGGACTGCATAAGTGTTCAAATTGACAAAGGAATTCTATCGGGTCTTTTGCTTCAACATTACATAATTGCAAATTAGTAAAATGTGGATTGTTAATATGCAGAGTAGTATTACTAGAACGAAGCCAATTTCTACCGGGGAGCATTTGATAGAATAACGAAGCCACCCTGCAATTTCGCAAGACACTAAACACACATACAAGCCTAATTATCCACAACTAATAATCCTAGATATCCACCACTATCACACTCAAAGCCAATGAACAACATAAAATAAAATTTTTAATCAATAGAAAAAATAAAGGAGTACGTACAAAATAAAACGTCTTATCTATAATTTCAAATATCAATAATTATCTCTCTGACAAACATGCAAATTATTACAGAATATTTCAACTACCACACATAAAATCTCATTGGCAACGGTGCCACAACTTGATGGAGCCTTGGCGTACGTACATAGAGCAAATAAAATTGCAAACAAATAAGATAAGTGCGATGTTCTGCAAGTCTCACAGGTCTAGTTATAATATTTGTGTTTCAATGGAACACTAAATGTTCCAAGGGTCGAACCCAAAGGAGATTGGGTGATTCAAAGAATTAAAAAGATAACACATACAAATTAATGAGTCTAGATAACTACTATCCAAAAAACATAGTACGACAAACCATAAAATTGTCGAATTAAACTAATGTGTTAACTAAAGGACTAAATTGTAAAGATACCAAAAATATAATTGAAATAATCAGAGAATAAAGTAGTAGTTAATTAATGTTTGTGTTAATAACTAATTTTCAGATTAGGAAGATAAATTGATAAATTTTCTAATCGATTTAATTTTACCTCTCGGTCACTAATTTAACGATTTAGTCTAATTAATCTCTCGATATCAATTAGACTAAATAGGAACAATTGAATATATACTCGATAAGCTCTCATTTCAGTCTCACTTATCTATTTATTCACCTAGTGTAACACCCCTTACCCGTGTTCCTCGCCGGAACAGAGTATGAGGTATTACTAGAACACAAACACTTGTTATCGTTCCAACTGAATATTTTTTTTAAATAATTTATCAAATAACATATACATCAAATAACATATACTAACATTTAGGCTAAATACTCTGTAACATATAACATCAAAATCAAGTCTTCTATACATGCCATAATTTAGAAATATTGATTACAAAATACCAAAAGTTGTGGACAGTGTAGATGAGTTCCCGACTATTTCCGAATTCAGAGCTGAACTGGTAACACTATAAAACAAGGGAAAAGAAATAGGAGTAAGCATATGACTTAGTTAGTAAGTACGTAATTACTAAACAAGTTTCTAGCATGTTTCCATAGATAATATAATCTTAATCACACATAAATTCACTATTTATTCAAGTTCTAGCAAGCTATTTATTCACATCACAGTCACTAAATTATTTTTATCTAGAGATACGAAACTCCAAATTAAGATCCGTAAATTTTCCTAAAACTAGACTCATATATATTCTTACCATAAAATTTTTAGAATTTTTGATTTAGCCAATTAGTACAGTTTATTCTTTAAAGTTCCCCTGTTTCACTGCTCGACAACTCTGACCTCTCTTCACTAAAAAATAATTATCTATTTGTACAGAATTCAAATGATGTTCCCATTTGTTTCTCTTGAAAATAGACTCATTGAGAAATTTAAGCATGTAAATTACAAACCATAATTTTTTTTGTACAATTTTTAGTAACTTTCAAAAGTTGGAACAGGGGATTTCGAAATCATTCTGACCTTGTCTCACTAAAATTCAAATATCTCAAAATATTTAATTCTTTTGCTTATTTTGTTTCCTTATGTGAAAATAGACTCATTAAAATTTAATTTCATATCTCATCAAACCCTTAATTCAATTTTCACCATTTTTGGTGATTTTTCAAAGTTACACAACTGCCGTTGTTCAAAACTGTTTTATTTCTAAATTTACTCTTTAATAGTTTTAATACTTCATATCATCTTTCTCAATGGTCAATTAAATATCGAACACAATATTCATCACATAATCTTATTCATTTCACATGTACTTTCACTTGTCCAATTTCCCCGATGAACACTTCGGAATATTAACCGTTACTCGGTGGAATCAGCACATAGCAACCCCTTTCACAATCAAGGATACGGTGGAATTAGTACTTAGCAACCACCTTTAGAATCAATAATTTAGGGAATCAACACTTAGCAACCCCTCGGGAAATCTTCACTCAGCAACCTCTTTTTTTATCAGAGTTTCGGGGAATTTGCACTTAGCAACCCCTTTTTGATCAGAGTTTTGGGAAATCTGCACTTAGCAACCCTTTTTTATCAGTGATTCAGGGAATTTGCACTTAGCAACCCCTTACATTCAATGAATTCTGGTCTAATCCGAGTGTTCAATCGGGAACCTTATTTCACAACATTTTACCAAAATTTTCAAATTTAACCACATTTTTTTTTGTAATCTACATCAAATATTTATTCTATATTCAATATTATCTCGTCATTATATTAAATAAAAATAAAACAATGCATTATTCACATACAACCTTACCTCGGTGCAAAATATAGTAATTTTGCAATTTAGTTTATGATCTTTTCCTTTCCCTAATTGAGATTGATTCCACGTTCTTCTTGATCTATAATATCAAATTTAGCTTGTTTAATCTTCACATTTATTAAAACAGTGTTTGACTCAATTTTTAGAAAAATTACGATTTTACCCCTAAACTTTTGCATATTTCTACTTTTGTCCCAAAGCTCGAAAATTAAACTTCATCCCTTATTCTTATGTTTTATGACATGCTGAACATTTTTCTCTTCTATGGAAACATCAAACTTCCACTCTAACACTTACTTATGAACATTAGGTATTTTTACTAATTATGTCGTTTTACTCGTTTTCACTTAAAATCACTTAGTAAAAGTTGTTTAACATAATTCCAAGCTTCATATTCTACCATAAAACATCAAAATAAACACATTTTACTTATGGGTATTTTTCCAAATACGAACCCTAGGTTAAATTATTGCTAGAATAAGCTAAATCAAGTTACCGAGACTCAAAAAACGTAAAAAAAATATTAAAAATAGGGCTTGGAATCACTTACTATGGAGCTTGGAAGCTTGAAAACCCTAAATATGGCTTCCCCACTTGTTAAATGCGTCCAAAGCTTGAAGATGGACAAAAATTGGCTTTTAATTCATTTTAATAATTAAATGACCAAAATACCCTTAATGAAAAACTTTGGAAACATGCCTAACCGTGTCCATTTTTGTCCAGCAGCTTAACTAATGGTCTAATTACCATATAAGGTCCTCCAATTTAAAATTTCATAACAATTGGACACCTCTAACATGTAGAACTCAACTTTTGTACTTTTTACAATTTAGTCCTTTTGACTAAATTGAGTGCCCAAACGTCAAAATTTTCTTATGAAATTTTCACGAAATCTTTCCGTGAAATCGTTGGCCATAAAAATATAATGATAATACTTTTTTTTCCTCGTCGGATTTGTGGTCTTGAAACCACTATTTCGTCTAAGCCCTAAATTGGGCTATTACAACTCTCCCACCTTTAGGGATTTTCGTCCTCGAAAATCTTACCAAAAAATAGGTTTCGGTATTATTTTCTCATAGCTTTTTCTGGTTCCCACATAACCTCTTCCATTCCATGTCTTTGCCACAACATTTTACTAAGGCTATATTTTTATTCCTTAATTGTTTGACTTCCCGAGCTAGGAGCTTTATCGGTTCCTCCTCATAGGTCATATCCGGTCGAATTTCAATCTCTGTCAGAGAAATTACATGTGAAGGATCTGAATGATAGTGTCACAACATTGACACATGAAATAATTATGTATCATTTCCAACTCTGTTGGCAACGCTACCCGATAAGCCTCGGGTCCAATCCTTTCAATGACCTCATACGGCCCAATGAAATGTGGACTTAATTTGCCTTTACGGCCAAATCTCAAAATCTTCTTCCACGGAGATACTTTCAGAAACACTTTATCACCCACTTGAAACTCGATTTCTTTTCTTTTTAAATCTGCGTATGACTTTTGTCGATCTGAAGTAGCTTTCAAACAATCACGGATTACTTTCACTTTTTCTTCAGTTTCTCTCACCAAGTCAACCCCATGAATTCGTTTCTCACTGAGCTCAGTCCAATACAAAGGGGTTCTACACTTGCGTCCATATAATGCTTCATACGGTGCCATTTGCATACTTGATTGATAGCTGTTTTTATAAGCAAACTCAACCAAAGGTAAGTATTTTTCCCAACTACCTTCGAACTCTAAGACACAACATCGAAGCATGTCTTCAAGAATTTGAATTATTCTTTCAGCCTGACCATCGGTTTGTGGATGAAATGCTGTACTAAAATTCAATCTTGTACCCAAAGCTTCTTGTAACTTTTTCCAGAATCTTGAAGTGAACCTCGAATCTCTATCCAAAATAATAGATATTGGTACTCCGTGTAATCTTACAATTTCAGCAACATACAACTCAGATAATTTATCAAGTGAGTAATCAACACGTACAAAATCCAAACAACATCTTTCTTTTTAGGGGTCAAAGGAAAACCTGTTACAAAATCCATCGTAATTCTGTCCCACTTCCACTCGGGGACCATCACTGGCTGAAGTAGACCTGAAGGCACATGATGTTCAGCTTTCACTTGTTGGCAAATCAAACATCTTGATACAAATTCAGAAATATCCTTTTTCATACTCGGCCACCAATACAATGTCTTCAAATCATTATACATTTTCGTACTACCTGGGTGAACTGATAAACCACCACTGTGTGCCTCATGTAAAATTTTCTGAATCAACTCATCATCTCTCGGTACACATATCCTATCCCGGAACATCAGACAATCATCTGATCTAATCCGAAAATCTAAATCGTCACCTAATTCACATTGAGCTCTCTTGGCTTGCAATTCACTGTTATTCTTTTGAGCTTCACAAATTTGCTGAAGGAATAATGGTCTAGCCCTTAACTCGACCAAAATCGAACCATCATCAGACAAAGCTAAACTTGTATTCATAATTCTCAAAGCAAACAAGGATTTTCTACTCAGAGCATCAACAACTATATTCATTTTTCTGGGGTGATAATCAATCACTAGCTCATAATCTTTTATTAATTCGAGCCATCTTCGTTGTCGTAAATTCAAATCCTTTTGATTCATCAGATACTTCAAAATTTTATAATTAGTAAAGATTCAGCATTTCTCACCATACAAATAATGACGCCAAATTTTCAAAGCAAAAACGATAGCAGCTAATTCCAAATCATGCGTCGGATAATTCTTCTCGTGTGGTTTCAACTGTCTCGAAGCATAAGCTACTAGTTTGCCCCCTTGCATTAGTACACACCCCAGACCATTCAAAGACGCATCACTATAAATTATGAACTCTTTACCCGTCTCAAGTTGCACTAAAACTGGCGCTTCAGTTAGTAATGCTTTCAATTTTTCAAAACTTTGCTAACATTTATCGGTCCACTCAAACTTAACATTCTTTTGCAGTAACTTAGTCATAAGAGAAGCAATCATTAAGAATCCCTTGACAAAATGTCTATAATACCCGGCTAAGCCCAAAAAGCTTCTAACCTCGGATACATTCTTTGGCGGTTCCCAATTAACAATTGCTGAAATTTTGCTTGGATCAACTCGAATACCCTCACTTGAAACTATGTGTCCCAAGAATCCAACCTCACGAAGCCAAAACTCACTTTTACTAAATTTAGCAAACAATTTCTTCTCTCTCAAAATCTGCAGCACGGTTCTCAAATATTCGGTGTGCTCGGCTTCATCTTGAGAATAAATCAAAATATCATTTATGAACACCACGACGAACTTATCCAAATATGGTCGAAAAATTCGGTTCATTAAATCCATAAAAATAGTAGTAGCATTAGTTAAACCAAAAGGCATCACAAGAAATTTGTAGTGTCCATACCTCGTTCTGAAAGCGGTTTTTGGCACATCTGGCTCTTTAACTCTCAGCTGATAGTAACCGGATCTCAAATCGATATTTGAAAACATTGTTGCTCCTTTTAGTTGGTCAAACAAATCATCAATTCTCGGTAAAGGATACTTGTTCTTTATAGTCACTTTGTTGAGCTAACGATAGTCAATACAAAGTCTCATAGAGCCGTCTTTCTTTTTCACAAATAATACAGAAGCACCCCAAGGAGAAAAACTTGATCTCACAAATCCTTTATCTGTCAACTCTTGCAACTGAGCTTTTAATTCTTTCAATTCAGTCGGAGCCATTCTATATGGAGCAATAGAGATCGATGCAGTCCTAGCTAGCAAATCAATAGCAAACTAAACTTCTCTAATCGGAGGTAACCCAGGTAATTCCTCTGGAAATACATCCGGAAATTCACAGACTACTGGTACTAATTCAAGCTTTGACTCAGTCATCTCAGCATTTAATACATAAGCAAGATAAGCTTCACACCCTTTTCTCATGTATTTCTGAGCAGACATGTGCAAAATCACCATAGGCAATTT
Source organism: Gossypium hirsutum (assembly GCF_007990345.1). Lineage (NCBI taxonomy): Eukaryota > Viridiplantae > Streptophyta > Magnoliopsida > Malvales > Malvaceae > Gossypium > Gossypium hirsutum. The sequence continues at coordinate 41,394,505 of NC_053437.1, forward strand.
ATTTGATTCATCTGTTTCAACCCGAAGAATTTCACCATTTTCGCATTTCAACTCAAGAATTTTCTGTCTACAATTCACCTTGACATCATGCAATGTCAACCAATCCATCCCCAAAATAACATCAAACTCATCAAACGGTAACAACATCAGATTAGCTGGAAAACAATGACCTTGAATCACCAAAGGGCAATTCTTGCAAACCTTATCAACTAACACATATTTGCCTAAAGGATTTGACACTTTAGTCACAAACTCAGTAAATTCGACAGGCAAAATCTTATTAGATACTAAATTCACACAAACATAGGGATGAGTAGACCTGGGATCAATTAATGCAATAACATTTGTATTATAAAGAGAAAATATATCGGTAATCACATCGAGGATGATGCATCCTCACGAGCACGTATGGCGTAAGCTCTAGCAGGTGTTCTAGTTTCTTGTCTCACAACTAAATCTTTCTTCACACTTTTACTGCTAACTTCTCTTCCGGTATTTCTCGGTGGTCTACCTCTGTTGACAGTATTACCCGATCTAACTCTCTTAAATCTTTCTTTTTCCCTCATCTCAGGGCAATCTTTAATATAGTGTTCTTGAGAACCACACCTGAAACAAGCTCGTTTAATCATCCAACACTCACCAAAATGTCACCTGCCACACTGTTGACACTCGGGTCTGTTATGCCCCACATTGCCCACACTTGCCATTGAAGTAGCTTGAGCTTTAGCACCTGAATATTACTTCCCACAGTCTCTATGTGAATACCCAGCTGAAACAGTTAATCGTGGATTCATCTCTTTTAACTTCTTTGATTGGGATTGAAATGCCTTACTCAATGGCCTTTTTCTCACATCTCGAGCCTCAATCTCAGCTTTTCTCTTTTCTTTATTCAGTTCTTTGGCCTTGCAAGCTCAATCAACCAGTACCACAAATTCTTTCAATTCTAAAATCCCAATGAACAATCTGATATCTTCGTTTATCCCATCTTCAAATCTTTTACACATGATAGCTTGCGTGGACACACACTCCTGAGCATATTTACTGAGTTTAACAAACTCTCTTTCATATTCTACCATAGACATTCGGCCCTGTTTCAATTCAAGAAACTCTTTGCATTTTTTTATCAATAAACCGTTCGCTTATGTACTTCTTTCTGAATTCTTCCTAGAAGAAATCTCATGTAACTCTTTCTTTTGGAACCACAGATACTAGTGTTTTCCACCAACGATATGTTAAATCATTCAGTAAAGATATAGCACATTTCAAACACTCTTTGGGAGTACAAGATAACTCATCAAATACCCGAATAGAATTTTCAAGCCAAAACTCTGCCTTATCGGGATCATCATCTATATTCGCCCTGAAATCTTCAACCCCTTGCTTTCAGATTTTATCAACTAGAGGTTTACTCAATCTTACCAAATCAACACCTTATGGAGCTACAGGAACCGGTTGGGGAATAGGAGGGGGTGGAGGAGGTTGAACATTCAAATTTGTTCGAACAAATTCTGTATACCAATTATTCATCATATGAAGGAAAGCTTCTCGAGCCCCATCACTCTGACTATATATTTCAAGTCTACTTTCCTCAGGCACGGTCCCTTACGCGAGAGCCAGCGCATTACTCTCTACATCATCTGTTACAGCTCGGTCGGGATCCATTTACTATATAAAAACACAATTTAAATTGTCAGAAATCATCAGACTATCACAATATATCTATGGCATGTATAGATGGACTTTCACACACATTAAATTAATCCAAGAACCGACTAAACCATAGCTTTGATACCACTAAAATGTAACACCCCTTACCCATGTTCCTCGCCGGAACAGAGTATGAGGTATTACTAGAACACAAACACTAGTTATCGTTCCAACTGAATATATATTTTTTAAAATAATTTATCAAATAACATATACTAACATTTAGGCTAAATACTTTGTAACATATAACATCAAAATCAAGTTTTCTATATATGCCATAATTTAGAAATATTGATCACAAAATACCAAAAGTTGTGGATAGTGTAGATGAGTTCCCGACTATTTGCGAATTTCGAGCTGAACTGGTAACATTATAAAACAAGGGAAAAGAAAGAGGAGTAAGCATAGAGCTTAGTAAGTAAGTATGTAATTACTAAACAAGTTTCTAGCATGTTTCCATAGATAATATAATCTTAATTACATGTAAATTCACTATTTATTCAAGTTCTAGCAAGCTGTTTATTCGCGTCATATTCACTAAATTATTTTTATCTGGAGCTATGGAATTCCAAATTAAGATTTGAAAATTTTCCCTAAAACTAGACTCATATATATTCTTACCATAAAATTTTTAGAACTTTTGGTTTAGCCAATTAGTACAGTTTATTCTTTAAGTTTCCCCTATTTCACTGCTTGATAGCTCTGACCACTCTTCACTAAAAATTAATTATCTATTTGTACAGAATTCAAATGATGTTCCCTTTTGTTTCTCTTGAAAATAGACTCATTTATAAATTTAAGCATGTAAATTACAAACCATAATTATTTTTTTTTACAAATTTTAGTGATTTTCCAAAGTCAAAACAAGGGATTTCGAAATCATTCTGACCCTGTCTCACTAAAATTCAAATATCTCAAAATATTTAACTTTTTTACTTATCTGTTTCCTTTATGTGAAAATAGACTCATTCAAATTTAATTTCATATCTCATCAAACCCCTAATTCAATCTTCACCATTTTTGGTGATTTTTCAAAGTTACACAACTGCTGTTGTTCAAAACTGTTTTATTTCTAAATTTACTCTTTAATAGTTTTAATACTTCATATCATCTTACTCAAGGGTCGATTAAATATCGAACCCAATATTCATCACATAATCTTATTCATTTCACATGTACTTTTACTTGTCCAATTTCCCAAATGAACACTTTAGAATATTAACCGTTACTTGGTGGAATCAGCACTTAGCAACCACCTTATATTCAGTGATACGGGGAATCAGCACATAACAACCCCTTTCACAATCAAGGATACGGTGGAATCAACACTTAAAAACCACCTTTAGAATCAATAATTCGGGGAATCAGCACTTAGCAACCCCTCGTGGAGTCTACACTTAGCAACCACTTTTTTATTAGAGTTTCGGGGAATTTACACTTAGCAACCTCTTTTTTATCACAGTTTCGGGGAATCTGCAGTTAGCAACCCCTTTTTGATTAGTGATTCAGGGAATCTACACTTAGCAACCCCTTACATTCAATGAATTCAAGTCTAATCCGAGTGTTCAATCGGGAACCTTATTTCACAACATTTTACCAACTTTTTCAAATTTAACCATATTTTTTTTTGTAATCTACATCAAATATTTATTCTATATTCAATCATATCTCGTCAGTATATTAAATAAAATTAAAATAATGCATTATTCACATAAAAACTTACCTCGGTGCAAAATATAGTAATTTTGTAATTTAGTCTACGATCTTTTCCTTTCCCTGATTGAGATTGATTCCACGTTCTTCTTGATCTATAATATCAAATTTAGCTTGTTTAATATTCACATTTATCAAAACAGTCTTCGACTCAATTTTTGGCAAAATTATGATTTTAGCCCTAAACTTTTGCATATTTCTACTTTTGTCCCAAGGCTCGAAAATTAAACTTCATCCCTTATTCTTATGTTTTATGACATGCTGAACATTTCTCTTTTCTATGGCAACATCAAATTCTCACTCTAACACTTACTTATGAACATTAGGTATTTTTACCGATTATGTCGTTTTACTCGTTTTCACTTAAGATCGCTTAGTAAAAGTTGTTTAACATAATTCCAAGCTTCATATTTTACCATAAAACATCAAAATAAACACATTTCACCTATGGGTATTTTTTCAAATATGAACCCTAGGTTAAATTATTGCTAGAATAAGCTAAATCAAGTTACCGGGACTCCAAAAACGTAAAGAACATTAAAAACAGGGCTTGGAATCACTTATTATGGAGCTTGGAAGCTTGAAAACCCTAACTATGGCTTCCCCACTTGTGAAATTCGTCCAAAGCTTGAAGATGGACAAAAATTGGCTTTTAATTTTGTTTTTAATTTTGTTTTTAATGAAAAACTTTGGAAACATGTCTAACCGTATCCATTTTTGTCCACCAGCTTAACCAATGGTCTAATTACCATAGAAAGGCCTCCAATTTAAAATTTCATAACAATTGGACACCTCTAACATGTAGAACTCAACTTTTGTACTTTTTACAAGTTAGTCCTTTTGACTAAATTGAGTGCCCAAACATCAAAATTTTCATGTGAAATTTTCACGAAATATTTCCGTGAAATTGTAGGCCATAAAAATATAATGATAATATAATTTTTTTTCCTCATCGGATTTGTGGTCCCAAAACCACTGTTCCGACTAGGCCCTAAATCGGGCTATTACACCTAGAGTCATTAATTCTAGGTTTCTACATTTATTCAATTTAGTCTCTAAGCCTTAAATTAATTAGTTAACCTTTCAATTAATCAACTGTAATAGAAAATTTTTTCATGCCCATATTCAACATTTAAAACCCAATCATTTTCATATTCATTTAAATGATTAAATCAAATGAAATTGATAGAATTTAGAAATTCTTAAAAATCACAATGAAGTCCTCGATTTGATTATTGGAATGATGCATAAGCATGGGAATCCAACGTCCCGATTATAGAATTATAACTTTGTGTTAAAAAGTCAAATTAAAATCTATTTAAATTTGATGTGAAACTTGACAATACAAAAAGGTCCCTAAAAAATTGAGTGTAAAAAAATGAAAATGTAGAAAAATTCTATCTCAAAACAGTAGCCACTAAACCTAAAATTTCTAATGAAAAAGCTCTCTAATAATGTTTTTAAAATGATTTATATAATTCTGAGAAAATTTTACCTATGATGAACAAAAAAGCCCCTACTTAATCGTTGGTTTGGACTTGAATTGATTGAGAGATGCCCTTGCAAAATTTTGCCTCATCAAGCTTCGATGTCACAACATCATAAATAGTTAGTTCCAGTGATAATTTTTAGCTTCAATGTTGCGACTTTAGTCCTCGGTGTCACAACTGGCACCCTTGGATTACTTGAACTCCTCAAACCTAGTTACTACCCACAATGTCACGACCTTGAAGATTCAGTGTCACAACCCTAAAACTCAATGTCGCGATCCCCATACCTGGGTGTCGTGACCCCATAGACAATCTACCTACAGTGCCAAATTGTTGATGTTCGAGTCCTTATGGTGATGGAAGAAGTTGAGTGTCGCGACATTAACCATAATGGCACAATTTCTTTGAGTTTTTACCTTCATCACCTCCTGCACAAGTTCAAAATGATTGTTAAACTCCAAAAGGCACAATTTTGCCATTTTGGTCCCAAAAATAATTAAAAATGTATAAAAATTAAGTTCTCAAATAAAATCTAATAAAATACTAAAAAAATATCAAACAAAACCATAAATATCAAACAAAACCATAAAATGCTTGAGTACAAGTTGATTAAGAATTAAAAGAGACTTAATTTTCTGTATCAATTTACCGCAAATCACTTGTGAAATAAAAAGTTTTATGCATCAAATAATTACCCATTTATTCAATAAAGGACATATTATTCGCAAGGAAAAGAACAAAGCATGGAGGGTCTCAATGCATATCGTTCCACCGGGTCCAACAAAGCGAAACACCATATAAGGAGGCTACGACCCAGTCCGATTCTCAGCCTAGGCCTTTTTAGTAGGGATTTTATTTAGAATCGCTTTGCGATGGATGCAGCAGAGCAAATTAATTGATCTATTCCTTCAATTTTCGATCTCTCTTTTTCTCTTTATCGTATCTTCCAAAAGACCCTCTAAATTTCCTCAGGTAATTCCTAATTTATATTCTCTCTCAGTTACCTCTATTCCATCGATTGTTTCCTACAAAATCCCCTAATATTTCTCTGTCCTATTTTCAACGGCCCTAATAGCTTTTCCTAACCATGGGTTTTCTGTTCTTGTTTCACTTTCGCGTTTAAAAAAAAAATAGTTGTTACTATTATTTATGGTGTGCAGTGAGAATGTCCCGGGTTTATGTCCGGAACTTGGATCCTCGGGTCATGGAGAGGGATCTCGAAGATGAGTTTAGAATTTTCGGTGTTCTCCGCAGGTTATTTTATTTTTTCTATATGAAAGAAAATTTTCTTTTTGATAGAGACCTGAATAATTATGTGTTTTAAAGGGTCACGGTGAAGCTTCTCAGGTTTTCTGTTGAATCACTTGAAACAAGTTTACTTTTTAAAAAAAAATATATGTATGTATGTATGTATACATTTTAATTTGATTGATTAGTTGCTGATGGAATGAATTCAGTGTATGGGTAGCTCGAAGGCCACCTGGATATGCATTTATTGAGTTTGATGACCGCAGGGATGCTATGGATGCAATCCGTGAATTGGACGGTGAGTATATTTCTTATATTCCAACTTTTTCTATGAATCTTGATGTTGTTGGTGTTTAATTTATCCATTTATTGCATGTCTGATATCTGTTGGAAATATGGGTTCAGTTTCAATTTCCTTATGAAAATTCATTTTAATTGGTTGTTGCTTGATTATTTCTGTTTTTCCTTACATTATGTGCTGCGTATACGTTAAATCCATTCATGTCCTAATTTTTAACGCAGTTATGATTCTTTTTAGTACATACACTAGTTGTTTGCAGCCTGTTGTTTAGTTTATTGCGGTTGTGTATGGAACAAATAAAATCTAAGCTTGCTTGTCTGGCGCTGCTTAGTTCTTATGTCTCCACAAAATCAATCACGGTTTTCTGATTTATCCCGTGTTATTGACCTCAAATTTGCTTAGTAATTTTCCTTTTCTCCTTGAAGGCAAGAATGGTTGGCGTGTGGAGCTTTCTCATAACTCTAAAGGTGTTGGAGGCCGTGGTGGGCGCCGTGGTGGGGGTGAGGATTTGAAGTGTTATGAGTGTGGTGAACCTGGTCACTTTGTTCGGGAATGCCGCTCGCGCATTGGCTCTTGGGGCGACGGGAATGGGTGACGTCGAAGCCCTAGTCCTCATCGTCGTAAAAGTCCAAGTTATGGGTATGGGCGCAGGTGTGTTGATGGTTCTTTTACATATATATATTGTATTAGACTGTAGGAAGATAATTTCTGCTGTCCCCTGCCTATCAGTATGAATGATACTTAATAAACATAGGATATATATGTTCTATATTGTATTGAGGTAGACTTGAGTCACATGTGACCTACTTATTTAGGATTTACCTTTGACTTATTTATTCCTTTATTGAAGCTTGATGTGCTAGATTATGTACTTAATGTGTGGATAATAAGTCTTTCAATTAATTACATGTATGCATGGCACAAGATTTTAAGACTGCATTTATCTATGAGTTCTATAGGGTTTATGTTATAATGACAAGCTGTTTTATCAGTTTATTTGAATTAATCTGGTGAAGGCTTATTTTTTTTAGTTAAGCTTTTTTGTGGATTGTTATGATTGTTTATCTGAACAAATGAATGCAAACTACTAAAATGTACTTGTTATTTTTCCTTGCTCATAGAATTATTATGTCTTGCTGCAGGAGCTATAGTCCACATGGCAGAAGATCTCCTCAGTGCCATAGCATATCACCTTGTCGTGGTCGCAGCTACAGCAGGTCACCTCCATATCGTCATTCTCGTCGTGATTCACCTTATGCTAATGGGTAAGTGATTCGTGCTGAATTACTTGAATCATCAGGGATTTTATTTTTATTACTTGCAATGTGGTTCCAGTCTGATATGCTTTTATTAAAACTCCTTTGCAGAGATTAAAGCGGGACCTGAACTGAGCAAATCTGGAATGATATCTATGAAAACAATTTGTAATATTGTAGCACTTATAGGTTCAGTGTGGAAAAGAGATTTATGTTACTTATGTTCATTTCGTGACAATGAGGTTGTTAGAACTTGTGGTTTTGCATGGCTTCCACTCTGCAAAGTGTTTCAGCCGCTAAAACTGGTGCCTTGGACTCCATTTTGTGATGCTTGCTGTCAGCAGCATATAAAACTGGGAAGTTTCTTTGTTGCTTCATATTGTTATCTACTTCTATTTATCTATTACCCCTTTATGTTAACTTAGATACTATGGTAACTTTGTCTTTCTGAGATGGATGATTCTAAAGTATTTTTATGTTTTGTTTTGATTTGTGATTTTGAAGTAAAACAGCATGCTTTCGCCACTTCACTGCATCTTAGTGCACATGGTTTCCTCACTATTGCTTCTCTGCACCACCTCTTCTACTCGTCATCGCTCCTGCATGTTGTAGAAGCTTGAGTGACATGTTGAATTTGCTAGTATTAACATATGGATTTTAGTTGCGACCTTGTTTCTGGTGCATGCATCTGCAACAAAGCTTCTAAATTTTTAAGACGAAGCCGTTAATTGGTCTACTGTAATTAGCATCTCTGCACTTCGTCATCTTGTATGATTGCTTCGTGTTCAGCCCAAATTTTAAATTGTGCAAGGCCCTTCTTAGGATCTCGTCTTCAACAAAGAGTTTGATCTAGCTTTGACCTTTGCCTCCAGCGTAACTGATTTTGGAAGGTGTCAGTTTTACTTTTATATTGTTGTCTAGTACTACCTGTTGATGATGGATAGGATGTTCATACATATTTTTGGTGTTGATGGCATGGAACCTTTTATGCCTGCATTCTGTCTACATGTCTTTGAAGGTTGCATTCAGCATGGAAGCCACCACAACCTTTACTGACATATTTGATGATCATCTAAGTGATGGATTGTCTGCAAAGCCCCAAAGGTAAGTTAGTTGAAAGCGACCATCCATCTTGTCTTTGGCCATCTTCCACGTTTTCCATTCATCTAATGTGCTAGCCTCTTTTCTCTATTTGCTTGTCTGTATTGGTGCCTAATGTCACAAGTCTTTACTTGCTGGTATGGATAATGGTAAATGGCTTAACTTGCCATTTAGGTCCATTCCTCTCTTGTCAATTTGATTTCTGTGTGTTCCATACAGTAGTGGAAATTCTAATCGTATATAATATAATGATAGATATGGTTCTCAAAGTTACTTCTAGTAGTGGTTGCATTTCATCAGGTGAACTGAAGTTGGTAACCAATTATTGGTACATTCAAACATTTAGATGCTTAACTGTTCAAATTTAGGCAGAATACTTTTTTTTTCCTTAAATTTATTTCACAATGAAAGTAGCAGTTTAGAAATATCATCTTCTTGATCGGATTTTTATTGAGTCGAATTAGATTTTGTGGGGGAGCTGAAGAAAACATGTATTTTTTCGAGGTTTTTGTGGGAGGAGCGTTTGTAATCTAAATCTCATTTTGTTTAAATGAATATTGCAAGAAAGTACAGGATGAAAAAAATATTGAGAAGGCAATCCAAGTTTAGAAGCTATAAATTGTGTAGGCCATGCTGGGTTGGATGTAATACGCAATTCATTAGTCTTAACATGCTATTACTGCTAGAATAGTATTTAGCTCAAACGTTCCTATTTTGCCTATCATATTTCTTTCTATTTTTTTTTTGAACAAACCCTGCTCATTTGTCTTTTGGTCTATTTAGGTTTGGAGAGAAATTAAACTGGAAACCGAAGTTGATGAAGAAAAGGGTTTTATTCTATGTTCATGAGTTTACCTTTCCGACTCTACTGCATTTCCTGCCACCATTCTTAAACAGGTTTAGGAATGCTACTTTTTCTTTATTTATTTATTATTTGGGTTTCTTTTACTCGATCTTATTTTTAAATTTGGGTTAGAAAAATTACCTATTTTTCTCATTCTTTTTATCATATTTTGTAACTGAATTGTTTATTAAAAGTATTTGTTGTTCAATGTAATTGTTAAACGGGTTAAACGGGCTAAATGCTGCTCATAATTCTCTTTATTGGTTTACTTTATTCCTTAAAATTATGTTTTTTGGTTTCGGAAATTTTCCAATTTTTGGTTTTTAGAAAATAATTTTATAGGTGTTCTGTGTTACTAGAATTATTAGAAACTGGCATCAGAAAATTTCGAACTTTATGTGACTTCTTTGTTGCTTAAGCTCTCCAGTTATTTTCCATTAGAGCAACAATAATCTCAATTGTGTATAATACAAAGGATTTTTGTGTCTCGGGTCAAGCAGCCAGAGTGTTTCCTCATGTAAGGAGAAAGATGATTGCATGTTGTTATGAAGCCATCGAAAGCGAGCAGGGTCAATCATCCTCACTTTCTCATTTATTTACACATTCACCAGTTCATTAAGATGATTAGATATAAAACATCACATTAATCATCGAAGTAAGTGACTATCGTTTGAAGATTCAAATTAAATTATAATTATGCAAATTACTAAATGGTAGTCGGCCATTTTAAAAATTTGGCATAAATGGGCTTTATTACGAGTCACAAGGTTAAATTTTATCAAAGAAGAGGCTAGGTCTTTTTATTTGAGCCGAAGATTTGAAACAAGGTCTGAAATCTCTTGACACGAGGTCCATGTCTTGGGTTTGCAACCGCTTAAACTAAATCTTAGATATTGATTTGCAAGTTTCAAGATATGCATTCAAAAATGCATGTTCAAAAATATATATTATATCTGTTTAGATATTGATATGTTTCGAGATAAAAGAACTTAGAATTGCAAAAAAAGTAAACCTTTTCAAGTTATGCATCATACTCAAAACACCTCTAAGAACATATTAGACAATAGAGTAATACAATATTAGCACATTATTCATATAAAATCAAGTCCATAACTTATAATATCATTGCTTACCGGACTCAATCAAACTTTAAACTCCTAAATAAAATGAAAAGAGTCAGATTTTTATACGCATTATGAATCCTTAATGATATAATTGAAATAATGTCATATTTACAAGACTAAATCAAAGTTTGAACTCTTAAATAAAATAAAAATTGTAACGCCCTATCTGACCCAATCACCGCGACCGGGTATCAAGTGTCATAACACCTTATATGACCCAATCTAACTTCCTCTGTCGCTGACTTGAATATATGATTTGGCTGATCTATACACCTCCTTTTTTTCATTTGTGAACTTATGCTGGCAAGATAGTCTTATAGGACTTTTCCCACCTCAAACCTTACTACTAAGACAGTCCCAAAAGTAGATAGCTTCTGGTGGACTATTCTCTTTCTCAGATTTTCACTTTTGTGGATTCCCTTTTCTGATAGTCCCTATGGACTTTCCCACGTTACTTAGTCCCGACGGGCATCCTTGTCTTTAGTTAAATCCCAGTTGACTTTCTACCCAAGATGGTCCTTAGCGGACTTCCACCTTTTTGGTGATTTCCTTACCCGCAAATACTTAGAATTAAACTTTGAAGAATCGCTTTATTACATTATAACCCATAATGGTTTATACGTCAACTTTGGTAGACTCATAATGACTGATACTTGTTTGCCAATATGCTGAAGAAGTTGCCCCCTTCCTCTCATGTATACTCGTGTTAATACACTTCTATTAGTTTCAGTTACCTTCGCACTTTTGACAGATCCTCTTAATATCACGTTTGCCTGCGTTCTCATATGTGCCACGATCATACTGTCATACTACTCGTTGTGCGAGTCATACAGTAGTTTCCATTTTTGGTACCCTGTTGGGTTTCCCTGTGCACCATTTTAGCAGACCCCTTCTTGGCCTTATTGTGTACTTGTCGACCATTGGATCATGCCATGGTGAGTGACCGCCTCCGGACGTACTAACGTCTAGAGTATGAATACTGCATCAAAAGATAAATATTAATGAGGCGGTATCTGCAAGTATATGAGTCAGGTTGTAATAAATTTATAACGAAGTAGGTGAGTACTCCAAGGATTGTACCCAAAGGAGGCTATTACTAGATCAATTTCAACCAAAACACTAAAAGATCTAAGTAGTACTTGAAATAGTTTATATTACGAAAATATAAATAATATGGTTTTTGGGGGGGTTTTTTATAATAAAAAGTAAATAAGCATCGAGAAAGTAAAAACTGAAATTGATTAAATCTAATTATAGGTGATTAGCTCGCTTCAGTAATTTTCATGAATTGTCGCTTCGGGTTCCTAGTCAATCAACTTGTCGATATCCTAGCAAGATATTCTAATATGTCCACTAAAGTAATGAGTCAGCAATGACTACTTATCCTCTGACCTCACAGCCCAATCCAGTTTCGGGTGAAGGTGTTCACAGATAGACCATACCAATTTTGGGTTAATTCCCAGATTGATAACTTTCCAGGGTTGTCAAGCCTAGGGTTTAGGTTCTTCCTTTCCAAAGCAGCTGATCCGTTGAGTAAACCTATAAAACAGTTAATAGATCATACCTGCACTCGTTAATCCCCCATAGAGGGATTAGTTTCTCATGGTTTTCGAAAACAATATAAAATCAATATAAAGTGTAAACATGATAATTGAATTGAAAGTATAAAGTTTAAGAAAAATCCTGATTTGTATTACGAAGAAGAATGAATCCACAAAGTTTAATCGCATCCAGAAACCAGATCTCTTAAGATAAAACAAAGAATAACTTAAATAAAACTAAAACCTAAGAAAAGAGAAATACTAAACTAAAATCAAAAGAAAGATTCTAAGCTAAGTAATTGGTGTCCATAACATGTGCCAAATGAGCATATTTATTTATAGATTTGAGGTGGCAGTCGTCCTTAATCCTAGGTTAGTTAACTTTCCTGAGCTTTAAGTTGGATTGTGCGGACCCCTTGGCTCATATTCATTCTCGTCCAGAGTCGATGTTGCGATACATCAGGACCTATGTTGCGACATAGAAGTCAATATACTTTTCTTCAAGATGTCTTTAGGCGTATGTCACGACACCCTTAGGCCGTGTCACGACATTGAATGTAGTCTTAGAATTCCTCTATTCTACTCTCTATGTTGTGACATCGAATCCTCTGTGTTGCGACATAGTGTCCAGTATCGGTGTAGCACACCTTCTAATGGTTTCATTTACATTCACAAAGTACATTAGCTCTCCCTTAGGCGTCATTCAGCCCCTAAGGTCAATAAAAAACTTAAAGTGTACATTTTATTAAATTTAATTAAACTTAGTAAAACATAAATTAAACCTAATGATAATGCTTACTTTCAAGCTACTAAAGTATGAAAATTAGTTTAATTTGCTACACCAAATTATGGCAGATCAAACTCCCCCACACTTAAGTCATTCATTGTTCTCAAGCAACACAAACAAAAACAAGAAATGGGAAAGACGACCCTTGAGCAAATATGATACAAGTATTGACTTTAGAGCACATGACTAGGCATTTCATCTTTACAAATAATTTTGACATGATGAATAATTGACTTACCATTTTTGACCTTAGACATCTAAGTTCAGTGCATTACAAAGTATACAAACATTAAGGGTTTCACATGTAGGAATCCATTAACAAATCATACAAGTATTTTGATTATCATAGCAGAATACAGATAGTTACTTATGCGATTGCTTAGTATATGTCCATTTATGCATAAGGATACTTACGTTACATAAGACTTTCTGGCTTGTAACGTTCTAAGGCTTAGGACATGTATGGAATTCAAAAACAGTAAGCATCAAAATGGTTGCAAACACGGAAATAGTTTGGCACATTGTATCGATCCTCATTCTCTCCCTAGTGACCCTTACCTGCTCACCACTTTATTTCTCCTTCTCTTACCTTCTTTATTTCTCCACATAAGAAATCACAACATAATCTAAAAACTATTGTTAGACTACAAGTTTCTATGCACTAATGAACGGGTATTTCTTATTTTCTGACTTTGTCACCTTTTTCTTTTTCAATACATCTCACTCAAAAATGCTTTTACTTTTCAAGTACTTTTCCTACTCGTTTTGATTTTTTTCTTTTATTATGCACTTTAGGCTAACCAATAATTCCTATATCATACTGATCTTTCCTATTTCACTCTATTTTTACAAAATTCTCTGTGATGTATCTACTTAACCTTCAATACGTATGGCCAGACGTCTATAGTTTAAGAACATCAGAACACCCCATTGCACATCGAAAAAAATAAATCTAATGATCACATACAGGGGTCCATCTGTGAGGAACAAACCAGGGTGAGAAGGGTATGAATGATTACCTTTAATAGTTTGGAAATCCAAAGATAACTGTTGTGAAACTGATTATGCAGTTGTATGTTGATTCCAAGCCGCTACAAAAATTTTCGGCCTCTACGTAATCCACCTGGTGTGATAACAAACTACAAGAACTCTCTTAAACTTTTCAGAAAGAATTCACTATATAACGGCTACTAGACCTCACTCTCTTTATTTTAGGTATACTAATCCCTATATTTCCTAATTCAAGAATAGTTGATATTTTAATATGAATCAAAATTCATTATAATAATTAATCGAATATAATAAATATAATATTAAATTAATTCTATAATCAATTTAATTCATGTGATAACTAAAAACAATACCAACTATGTTTGGATTTCGTTCATTTCAACCATAGAGTGTGACCTTGTAGGTTCTTGTAACGTTAGCAGTAATACTAGAATGATTCTAATATTACAAATAATGAGTGGCATCTAGCAATGCATCATTGCTGCCTAAGTTATAAGAAGTCATGATTTGACTTAACCTCTTTGTGATTAACCCTTCATGTATTAAATCCTTTTGTCCTTTATATCTAGAATGGACAGAAGTCATGGAATAGTCACACTTGCATAGTCCATCTGCTGTTTCTTGATATCCTGAGTAGACTATGATAAATAAATAAGTATGATATCTTATATCAACTTATTTGAGCATGGCCATTCATTTCTAGCCTCACTCAATACAGTGGCCTAAGATATTGCTCCATTTATGTAGGAGGGACAAATCCTATATTGATAAACCATATCCCACTACATAGATTGTGATATATCTAACATTAGCCTTTATAGAACAACCAGTTACGATGGTTGTTTGACAGTATAAAAATATACAACTCACGATGTTGGGATAATGATGATCTCAAGTTTGAGGATCATATACATAGTAATCACTATGAGTAATGTTGTGACTATTACATAATAATCCAAGAAACATACTCATTGTAGGTTAGTCCAATATGTTGTTCTCTAACACCCATACTCATGTATTGATTTTGACATCCCATGACAATGACAACACTTTGTCATCAATAAAGTACACGTTAGTCTTAATGCATTATTATTGTCCAAGCCCATAATAATACTTGACTAAGGTCCTTTTAAGAATAATCATGTTATTCTCAGGATATTATTATAAAACAATTTATTTATATACACACAAAAGAAACTGAATTAATAATGGCAATGCCTTTTATTAATAAACAAGGAAAAACAAATATGTTATTACAATCATCTCATGATCGGTCTTTGGACATACTCTAACATAGTCGTGTAATTCAAGACTAAAGAAAGAGGGCAAATACAAATGAATGTTTGCAGCTTGGGTTTTGTAATAAGGTTCATCAAGAAGTGTTTGTGGGCTGAAAATAGGTACTAAGGGTGGATAAGTATAAGTAAACTTTTTGGCTTTTGATATGTTCCAAACAATGCCTTAGGTCATCCCTAAATATCTCAATATGCACAAATTTAATCAACCAAAAAAACTCAAATTTAACAATTTATCATTCATACTAGCATGCTTGTTTATTTGTATTTTCTATATCATTCGGTACAGTTGAGACCTATTTACAGTGTAACATATAGAACTTAGTAGTCTAATAATAATAAAAATTTAAAATCACCTATCATCATCCCAAATTTATTTGTAAACACAAGCAACCTATGCACATGCTCATAACCAATCACTTGTATTTCTATAAGCTTAAGTACCCAATCAAGAAAACTAGAAAGAAAAGCATAAAAATCAAAACAAATTTCCTATGTTACCTATCCACAATTTAGAAAACACATTGTCCTCAATGTGTAGCACTAAAATTAAAATAAGGAAGGAACTTACCCAGTTGATCGTGATCGTTCCATAGGTTATTGGTGGGTGCTTTATCCTTGTTTATTCCTGGGATATTTTTGATGTACAAGGGTATATATAAAAATAATTATAGAATTATAATTCAAAAATTTAAGGAAGTAGAAATCCCTAATAATAGAAGCTAATTTAATTTTCCTAAATCCATTTATTCCTAAAACAAAATTTAAAATCCTACTAAATTAACTAGAAATATTATTCATCATCTTCTTGAAATCCTTTTTTCCTCCTTTTTTTTTTCTTCATAAGAATAAACTGCTTGAATACGTCATCCCCAAGTAGTTTCCTTGTAGGATTCATGGTCCTATCTAACTACTCGATAGGCACTCTTGCTCTTTTACTTAATTATGTAATTAAATGGGGGGAAAATATTCTCTTTCCCAGATTTCTTATACATTCAACCATATTCATGTATATCTATGTACCAATACATATTTGCTTCTTTTGGAGTATCCCATATGTTATGATAGCATGGATTGGACTAATCTCAGACATATTTGTTGTAGGTCAAATTCTTGAATAGACAAATTTCATCCACATATTGGCTTTTGGTGTCATTAACTCTTGATTGAATGTTTCAGGTATTGTTGCTTCTGTTCAATATGTCCATATCTCTTTCCCTTCCGTTAATAATCTCAAAATTTCCTCTATGTCTACATTTTTGAATTCCTTCAGTTCTGTTTTCTAAAGATAGTCACAATAATAATGTGGTGCATCATAAAATTGACAAATACTTATCTCAATTACTGGGACATTGATCCCTCTAACCTTCACAAAAGACCGCATCCCGTAGAATGGTCTGGTTGTTTCCCTTGTTTTCAATGCTAGATAAAATTCCTGCACTATAGGAATTATTGTAGGTTCTTCAAACGACAAACAAAAGTTAGTCCATTCTCTTTCTATTGCGTTCTCCCATACGCCTTTATAATTCCACATTAAAGGATCAAATCCTTGCTCTTGATGAAAGTATACGACTGAAGTTGTTGAAAGTATTTATCCATGTCACTTTCCTAGAATTCAATAGATGGACTTGAAGCGCTTACACTGAAATTTTCCATTTGTTAATATATTTTTGCTAAAATCCATTGTACAATATTCTACGTCTACAATTTGATATTACTTTCCGATAGTGGTAAAAATAAGAGGATGGATGTGACCTATTTATGCTTTAGAAGAAAAAAAATATATTCAAGACTTAAAATTTATTTCTACTTAGCAAGATGTGAATAAACTAGAAATCTAGTATAATTAAACGACAAAAACATCAGCAATTAGTGTTATTCAGAAAGCAGAGTTACGCAGGGGTGTCGCGACGTCAAGAGCAGTTTCCCTGTTCTAAATGTTGTCTGTTGTTGCGATTTTTAGTATGGGTGTCGCGATGTGCAGGCCAGATTCTATTATATTTTGGTTGTGTTGTGGAATCAACAATTTGGCCACTTTTTTATTATCGTCCTTTTCGTTTGTCAATATCTCCTTGTTTCCTCTTGAATCCAATAGTGTATTACATTGCAAAAATTGTTTATCAACTACCATGTTTGCCATTCCCGCAAAATAATGTTTTATTCTTTTGCCATTTACAAGAAAAAGCTACCCTCCTTTTTCGATCAACTCTATTGCCCCATGAGGTGTCACCTGGTGTATAGTGTAGGGGCTTGTCCATCTTGATTTAAGCTTGCCAGGAAATAATTTTAATCTCCAGTTGAATAACAGAACTTTCTGTCTAGGTAGAAATTTGTGTTTTCGGATCTTTGCATCATGCCGAAGTTTACTACTTTCCCTATACATTTTAGTGTTTTCGTAGGCCATAAAGCGAATTTCTTCCAATTATTGTAGTTAGAATAATCTTTCTTTCTTAGCTAATTCCAGATCCAAATTTAATTTTTTGATTTTCCAATATGCCATCTTCTCCAATTCAATTGGTAAGTGACAATTCTTTCCGTAAACTAGCTTGTTTGGGGACATACTTAGAGGAGTCTTATATGCTGTTCTGTAAGCCTATCATGCATCATCTAGCTTTGCTACCCAATCCTTTTGACTTGGGTTCACTGTTTTCTTTAAAATCTGTTTAATTTAACGGTTAGACACTTCTACTTGCCCATTAGCTTATGGGTGATAGTTTGTTGTCATTCGGTGTCTTATGCTGTATTTAGCCAAAGTAGTTTCGAACTACTTGCTGCAAAAATGAGATTCTTCATCACTAACCAATGCATACGAATATGTTTTTTCCCAGAAATCTCACTACTAATTTTGTATCATTAGTGGGCAAAGTAACAACCTCGACCCATTTTGAAACATAATCGACAGCTAGAAGAATGTATTGATTCCCAAAAGAACTTTGAAATGGTCCCATGAAATCAATCCTCTAAACGTCAAATATTTCAACCTTGATTATCCCTGTTTGCAGCATTTCGTCCCTTTTCGATATACTCCTAGTTCGCTGGCATCTATCACATCCTTGTACGAATTCGTAGGCATCTCTGTTCATAGTTGGCTAATAAAATCCTAATTGTAGCACCTTCTGGGCTGTCCCATTTTCCGTTGAAATGCCCCCTGCATAAAGATGTATAGAATCATTGTATAATTTCGTGTATCTCTTCCTCTGCTACACACCTTCAGACCAATTGATTCGCACATTGTTGAAACACATACGAATCCTACCAAATGTAATTTTTTTATTCGTGAACTATCCCCTTCTTCTATTGCTAGGATACCTGCTGTGAAAGCCACCTCTTGCAATATAGTTGACGTAATCTGCATACTAGGGCGTTATGTGTTTCCTAGGCCTTGTTTGATGGTTGTCTATCCTGAATAATTGCTTATCTCTGAAAGTCTCTTTAATTTCTTTAGTACTTTCTACTTTTAAGTTATTCTTGATTTTGGATAAATAATCTGCAATTCGATTCTCAGTCCCTTTTCTATCCATTATCTATAGATCGAATTCCTGAAGTAGTAACACCCATCTCATCAGCCTGGTTTTTGTCTTTTTCTCCTTCATGACGTATTTTAATACAAAGTGATTAGTATAAACATATACTCTGTTTGCCATTAAATAAGGTCAAAATTTTTTGTAAGCAAAACCATTGCCAACATTTCTTTTTCAGTTGTAGTGCAATTGCATTGTGTTGGATTGAGTGTTTTGCTTGCGTAATGAATAGCCGTAAATATGTTATTCCTCTTTTGTCCCAAAACTGCGCCTACCGCATAGTCACTAGCATCACACATAGTAATAAAAGGTTCTAACCAATTTAGGGTAATGATTAATGTTGCAGATATGAGTTTCTCTTTTATTACCTCGAAGACTTTGACGCAGTTTTAGTCAAATATAAAAGGTGTCTCCTTTTGAAGAAGTTGATCCAATGGTTTAGAGAGATGAGCAAAATCTTTTCTAAATCTCCGGTAGAATCTAGCCTGGCCCAAGAAATTTCAAACACCCTAGACATTCGTTGGATTAGGGAGGTTTCTTATAACCTTAATTTTGGCTTTTTCGACTTCCATAACTTTCCTTGAGATTTGATGTCCTAGTACTGATCCTTCTTTCACCATGAAATGGCATTTTTCCTAGTTAAGTACTGTAACAGCCCGAATTTGGGGCTAGCCGAAATAGTAGTTTCGAGACCACAAATTCGACGAGAAAAAAAATATTTTCATTATATTCTTATGGTATACAATTTCACAAAATGATTTCATGAAAATTTCGTTCGAAAATTTTGACGTTTGGGCAGTCAATTTAGTCAAAAGGACTAAATTGTAAAAAGTGCAAAAGTTGAGTTCTATATGTTAGAGGTGTCCAATTGTTATGAAATTTTAAAATGGAGGTCCTTATATGGAAATTAGACCATTGGTTAAGTTGGTGGAAAAAATGGGTATGGTTAGGCATGTTTCCAAAGTTTTTCATTAAGGGCATTTTGGTCATTTAGTTATTAAAATGAATTAAAAACAAAATTAAAAACCAATTTTTGTCCATCTTCAACCCCTAGGCCGAAAATTGCATGGAGAAACCATTGATAGGGTTTTCAAGCTTCCAAGCTCGATTGTAAGTCCGTTCTATCCCCATTTTTAATGATTTTTACATTTTTGAAATCCTGGTAACAAGATTTACCTATTTTTACCATTGTTTTGAACTAGGCTTTGTGTTTAAAAATTTACCCATGAATGATATGCATGTATTTTGATGTTTTATGGAAGAATATGAATGTTTGGAGTGTGATAAACGATTTGTACTAAGTAATTTTCGATGAAAATGCCTAAAAGGATTAATTTGTAAAAGTTATACAATATGTCACAAGTGTGTGAATAAGTGAGTATTGTGGACTGCTATAGTTATGAAAATGGTTTAGCTAGGCCTAAAATGCAAGTAAATTAAATAAAAATTATTTTACGAGGCCCTAAAAACACATTAGAAACAAAATGGGACTAAATCAGAAACTCATAGAATTTTTCAAAAAATAATGAAAATTTTCAACACTGTGGGGGTCACACGGCCAAGGGGCACACTCGTGTCTTAGGTCGTATGGACATTCAAAGTAGAGATACACGAGTGTGTCCTATCTCGTGTCCTTACCCATGTAACTCATTGACTTGGGTTACACGACCAAGCCACACGCCCGTGTGCCAGGCCGTGTACCCTTCGAAATAACCTCACACGCCCGTGTGCTAGGCCGTGTGCTAGGTCGTGGAACAGCCTGACTTGCAATCCTTTGAAAGCTACAAGGGACACATGACCGTGTCGCCAGGCCGTGTGTCACTCACGGCTGAGACACACACCCATGTCTCTGCCCGTATGGATGAAAAATAGGCCATTTCCAAGCTATTTTTCTCACTCATTCAAGCATGAACCTACAATCACTTTTGAATATATAAGTAAGCATTCAAATTGCACCAAAACCATGCATAAATAAGCAATCCAATATGGTATATAAGCATACAACCAATATCCTAAAAGGAACCTCAATTTGGCCAAATGTTCAACTAACTTTTAGCTAAGTTTATCCCATAACATACCATTTGATTTACCTATAAAAAACACACCAAATGGTACCAAATGTGCCATTCAACGATTAGCATCAATACACATATATGCCAACCACATTTTCATACTGAAATGACTATTTTCACATCCATCATCTAAACATCACTACAACTACAATTTTAACCATTATAAGGCCACATACATAAAACAACACATTCATCCATTTCAAACATTCAAAATAGAAAATTGACTAGCCAAAACATATTGGCTAAAACATTAACCAGTTTAAGGCCAAATATTTACATACCAAAACTATTTCCATATCAGTACTAAAAAATCATAAAAACAAGCCAAATAAATGGCTACCACATCAACCAAAATACCTATACATGCCATTATAACCAAGACTTAAAAACATCAAAATCTATTGATATAACCGATGGATAGTGTGATAGGTCTCTGACGACTTTCCAACCTGAACGAGCTTCTGATTAACTGCAAACATAGAAAAATGAACACAAGGTAAGCATGTTATGCTTAGTAAGGTCGTAACGAATATAGTCTAAGCTTATCAATACATCACCAAATCTCAAAGCATATATATAAATCAATCCAACATGATAATAGCTAGAACATAAGCTTAAGTATATGAATTTATGCTCTTTATGTCACAAAAGTACACACTTCCTACCTTCCATCATAATAAGGTAAATTACATTGAAAGCTCTTACCGAAACTCACACGAAGTAATAACACGATGGTTGGCACATCCCTTTCCATAATTCGATAGCCAAAGCTATCCTTTTTCATGATTCGGTAGATGAAGCTATCCCATTCCATTATTTTGATGGTCGTCACTATCCCTTTTCATTGTTGATGGTCGTCACCATCCCTTTTCATAATTTGATAGCCGAGGCTATCCCTTTTAATGATTCAATAGCTGAAGCTATCCATTTTCATAATTTTGATGCTCATCACCATCCCTTTTCATTGTTGATGGTCGTACCATCCCTTTTCATAGCTCGATAGTCGGAGCTATCCCTTTTCATTAGTCGATAATCATTGACAAGACGTTGGGTTTTTCCTTTAAGGAACAATTTGGTATTATACAATAATAGCATTCAAATCATAAATTTAAAATGCTATTTGAACATACGAACTTACCTCGATAATAAACATAGAAATGGAGTCGACTAATCCGAAGCTTTTTCTTTGTCCCGATCTAGAGCCATACGTTGTCTATCTTGACCTAAATGAATAAATTTGATCAATTTAATAACTATTTTATTCAATTCAACCCAAATTCATATTTTAGCAAATTTAAAATTTTGACCCTATACTTTTGATTTCTTTTCAATTTAGTCCCTAACTCATAAAAATGGAAATTCATGCAATTCAACTTCAATCCATCATAGCCGAATATCATATAGGTCCCTAGCAAGCCCTATATTTCATTTATTTCACAATTTCACCATTTATAATTTTCTATTTTTCAATTTAATCCCTATTTGATAATTTCATCAAAATCACTTAACGAAAGTTGTTTATCTAGAAACAACTAACCATTTTCTTCCATAAAACATAAAAAACATATACACATTCATTCATGGAAAAATTTTAATAGTTTAACAGTTTCACAAATTAGTCCCCAAGCTAGCTAGATTAAGCTACAATAATCCCGAAAACATAGAAATCATTAAAAATGAAACTAAAATAAATACCGCACAAGGAAGGTGAAGTTGCCAAAATTGAAAGCTCTTATGTAACACCCCGTACCCGAGACCGTTTCCGGAGTCGGACACGAGGGGTTCACAAACTAAATTCGCTTACTATTGCAGTCCATTTTAAAATTTTTCCAGGCAGTTGGCAAACTGCATCACTGTCACCTTAAAAATCATATCTTGAGTTTCACAACTCGAAAATCAGTTTCGTGATTTTTCCCCGAAACTAGACTCATATGTCCATCTACATATTTTTTTCTAGAATTTTTGGTTGGGCCAATTAGTACAGTTTATTAGTCAAAGTATCCCATGTTACAGGGATAGACTACACTGACCTTTGCGCATTACGACTTGGATATCTCCCTGCACAGAGCTTCAATACTGATGCCGTTTGTTTCTGTAGAAACTAGACTCAGAGAGGAATCTATACATATATGGTATGACTCTAATTATCTCTGGTTAATTTCTAATGAATTTCCAAAGTCGGGACAGGGAGTCTAGAAACCGTTCTGGCCCTGTCTCACGAGAACCTGAATATCTCTTAACATACTGTCCATATGATCGTTTCGTTACTTTCCTATGAAAATAGATTCATTAAGGTTCGTTTAAATAATTTATTAATTATTTAATTCCAATCCTACTATTTTTAGTGATTTTCCAAATCTACATCACTGCTGCTGCCAGCATCTGCCTTTAAGGTAGACTTTACCTATTTCATAGTTTCCATGATTCAACTAGCCCTTTTAGCATAAATAGCACAAATTATGATAGTGATTAACCATTCCATACCAAATGATTATAACATTATGCTCAAACATATATAAGCCATTTTCGCATGGCTATATACATTAACCAAAATATTCCTCCGCCACTAGTCTATTTTATACATGCCATAAGATAATCCAAAACATAGCAGTACCAAACAGTGGATAGTGATAGTGTGACTAGCTGCTGACGATCCCCGAGCCTGTAGCTTCGCAATGAGATCTATAAAACAGAGGAAACAGAGTAAACGAAGTAAGCATTACAATGCTTAGTAAGTTTTAAGCAGTGTCAACAGATAACAATCAAATTATAACATAGTTGTTCGTATTTTTATTTCACTCTTCCTTCGGGCATACCATCCCTTTACCGAATACGCACATCTCATCATATACAATAGGCAGATAAACTTTCACATAAAAGTGAGCTCATGTGACATAGATATATCGTCTGATTTCACATCACCCCTCACACTGATCCGATGTCACATAATCATAGGAATAGTCTCATAGATTGCTCTCGTATGCATCACATAACTACCTTATGATTTAGTGCAAATCAAGCTCACATATGAACTTGGAGTACATACCTGTTTAACCTTTCGCATTGAATATATTTATAAGCAATTCTTATTACGAAGTCTTACCCGGACATAATCTCCACACGAAGTTATCGGGTCTTACCCGGACAAAATTCCCACACGTAGTCATCGGGTCTTTAGAGCTCGGATATAGTACGAGCACAAAGCTTACGGACATTAATCAGTGATAATATTCTCGCATAAAGCCTGCGGGGTTTTAACCCAGATATAGTACTGACACAAATGCCCTTCGGGACTTATCACATTTATGCACTTTCACATCCATCACGTTGGCCACTCGGCCCTGTCACATATATACACTTTCACATTCATCACATCGGCCACTAGGCCTTATCACATATATACACTTTCACATTCATCACATCGGCCATTAGGCCTTATTACATATATACACTTTCACATTCATCACATCGATATATACACTTTCACATTCATCACATCGGCTATTAGGCCTTATCACACATATACACTTTCACATTCATCACATCGGCTATTAGGCCTTATCACACGGCTATTAGGCCTTATCACACATATACACTTTCACATTCATCACATCGGCTATTAGGCCTTATCACATATATATACACTTTCACATTCATCACATCGACCATTAGGCCTTATCACATATATACACTTTCACATTCATCACATCGGCTATTAGGCCTTATCACACATATACACTTTCACATTCATCACATCGGCCATTAGGCCTTATCACATATATACACTTTCTTGGCTGAATCTACATCTATCATTTTCCAATATCACAATTTAGAATTCACGTATGGGTTTAATCAATAGCTTGTGAGCAACTAAAACAAGTTTATCAAGGTTCACAACATAATCTCAAATTCAGCACAAGCTATTTTTCCTGAGCAATAGTCACTAAATTATTTATAACTGGAGCTACAAAACTCCAAATCACTTTCTGTTAATTTTTCCTGAATATAGACTCGTATATCTTCCATCCATAAAATTTCCAGAATTTTAGGTTTGGCCAATCAATACCATATTTTTCTTAAAGTTTCCCCTATTTCACTGTTTGACTAATCTGACCACTCTTCACTACAAATCAAATTTCTCATTTTACAGAATTCAAAATGTGTTGTATTTGATTTCATTTGAAACTAGACTCATTAAGGAGTATAAGCATATAAATTTTATCTTATAACCATTTTTGTACAATTTATAATGATTTTCTAAAAACAGAACAGAGGATTACAGTGTCATTCTGCGCTGTCTCACACAACTTTAAGTATCTCATTATCGGAAATTCCTTTGCTTACACAGTTTCTTTTATAAGAAACCAGACTCATTAAGCTTTAATTTCATGTCTCATTCAGCCTCTAATTCAAATCCATGAATTTATGGTGATTTTCTAAAGTCACGTTACTGCTGCTGTCCGAAGCAAACTATTTCAAATTACCCTTAAATTCCCAAGCTCAAACACTTAAGAACTTACCATTTGAGCTTAGAACATATCATGGCCACATATTATCTTATTAAATCAACTCATCATGTCCTATTATAATTGAATTTACTCAACGTTTAAACACTTAAAACTTACCTCGGATGTTGTTGAACGATTTCGGCGGCTATTCGATCACTTTTTCCTTTCCTTTATCCAACTTTGGTCCTCTAAGCTCTTGAGCTTAATTGAGTAAATTAAGTATATCAACTTCATATACTTCACTTAATCAAAGTAAGAAATACAATTATCCTCACTATCTCACACATATACGTTCAGTCAATCATTACTATGTTACAAGTCAAGCCTAACTTAGGCTAGATCGAACATATATAATCTTTTAACTCACATTCGGCACATAAAAACATACACAAAATTTTCCACACAAGCTAGTATTTTAGCAATTAATATGACACAAGTTAAACCAAAAGTTTACAATAACATTACAAGGTACATACATAGGGTCCATATACATGTTTATTTTAAAACACCACCCTTTAAACCCTCTAGCTCTACTTACAAAAGACTCTCATAACTAAAATCCATAAGTAAGTCATCCAATTCCACCATTTCAATAAGTATTTTATACCAAATCTAATAACTAAATGTTATTAATGAGATTCATACCAAGACCGAATATTCATTAACAACCAAAGCATATATTCAACAATTTAACAATGTGTTTAACCTCCATGGCCGAATAGATCCTTTCTATTCCATTTAACTACCATAAATTTAAAATATTTAAATCAAGTTCATGAGTTTCTAATTTCATTACTTCAACCATTCAAAGCCTATCTAATTTCTCAAATAGATTTCTAATACAAGAATTAAGCCAACCTACTAACCTTGACACCCACATTCGGCAAGTGACCACACACACACTCTCATAACCGAATTTCCATACTACTAAAACCTCTATACACATATTCCCCTTATTCATCTTCAATTTAAGCCCCCAACTCATAAAACATAAGGAATAGAAATCATCTTCTAAGTTTCCTACCTTAACCGCATGCCCAAATCACCACAAGGATCAAAATTCACACATGGGCTCAATCAAAGACCTATCCATCAACTAGAATTTCATAAAATCTCAAAGAATTTACCTAAAACTTACCTTAATTAAGCAAGTAGAAGACCGAATGCCTAGCTTCTTCCCTCCTCCTCTCAATCCGGCCAAGAAGAACCAAAGAACACAACTTGTTTCCTTTCCTCCTTAGAACATTCGGCCAAAGATGTTCAGGGATGAACACTTTTTTTTTTCTTTGTTTCCTTTCTTCCATTCACGGCAAAAAGGGGGAGGGGGCATGGATGAGACCATTTTTTTTTCATCACTCCACCTTTTTGCATTACTTTAATCCTAACCCCCTTTTTTTTTATTCTTTCTAACATAACTCACTAACACAACATGTTTGCAACATGTTTCCACCCATAGCATGGCCGGCCACTATGCTTTAATTTTGGGTAATTTGACATGCAAACCCATCATTTCACAACATGCATTATTAGGCCACTTTACATTTGCCTAGCACATTTCCAAAATTTCTCACATAAGTCCTATTTGATAAAATTCACTTACTATTAACAAAATTCAAACATGAAATTTTCACACATGCATATGTACATATAATGAGCATCAACTATGACGGTTAATTATCTTTATGACTCGGTTTAGTGGTCCCGAAACCACTTTCCGACTAGGGTCACTTAAGGGGTGTCACATCTTAAGTGGCTTACTCTTAGCCCTAGTTTTGGTGGAGAATGAATGAAGAAAGATGATAGTGTAATTTGTTTTATTTTACTTAACATTATTTAACTAATTACCATTATATCCTTTTAAAACATTAAAATTTTCACTAATACCAAGCCATCATATTCCACTATCAATATTTATGGTCTAATTATGATATAGGGACTCAAATTTAAGGTTATATAGCTATTTAATACCTTTAGCTACTAGAACTTAACTTTTACAGTTTATGCAATTTAGTCCTTTTTATCAAATTAAGCATGTAAACGGTAAAATTTCTTAACGGAATTTTTATACAGTACTACTATCATGCTATAGAAAATAAAATAATAATAAAATAAATA
Source organism: Gossypium hirsutum (assembly GCF_007990345.1). Lineage (NCBI taxonomy): Eukaryota > Viridiplantae > Streptophyta > Magnoliopsida > Malvales > Malvaceae > Gossypium > Gossypium hirsutum. The sequence continues at coordinate 41,422,139 of NC_053437.1, forward strand.
TATTGACGTTGATTTTTTGGTCCCAAAACCACTGTTTCGATTTCACTAAAAAAAGGATGTTACAAAAGCTAACATCTATACATATATTAAAATACCCAAAACAAAAGCATAAGGACTAAATTGATGAATTAGGCTTGAATTTGATAGTTAATAAGCTTAGATCACAAGAAGGACTAAATTAGAAATCTATTTTAGCTTGTTAGATAACTTTGTAACACTAGAGACTAGATTGAATAAATTGAAAAATGTTATAAGATTATGATTTAGATGAAAAGTATAGGGTCCCTAATGAAAGAATGTGAAATTAGATTTTGAAAAATATGTGTATCTCGAGTATAAGGACTAAATTGAATAAAATGTGAACTATGATTGGCTATGTATTTGAATGTTAATTAGATGTAAAATGAAGTTTCTATTATTGAATTATCGAACGTACCTAAAGATGATGCCAAACCGTCATGAGAGAAGGGAAAAATAAGAGTCGTAGACAAGTGACGAAAGCTTTGGTTTGTACTTTTATGATTCGAGATAATTCCACTTATATACATACATATGTTGTTTTTTTGCATATTAATTGTTAAGGTAAGACTATTACTTGTCTTGAATTGAATTATGTGATGGTATTGAATATCAAGATTGTGAATTGGTTTCAGCCTAATAGAAACCAATATGATACAAATTGTTAAATGACATGTTATATGTGATATAAATTGTTGACGATTATGGGATGGAATTATGATATTGAATTGGTTTATAGCGTGTAATTGAAATATTGGTTGCCTTGTTAGCTGTTCGGGAAGAGCCAAATATAGTTAGCATGCCATAAGGTTAGGTATAATGATAGAAATCATCGTTGCCAGGCAACCTGAGGTGGTAGAATGTGTTAGGAAATGTGCCTATATTGTAGTAAGCATGTAACTGTTTTCTATTTATTTGAACGATGAATAAATAAATAAAGTTAATTTCACATTTTACTATTATGTCTTTTGTATTTCTGTCTTTTATATTTTGCATGCATAGAAAAATTGTGACAAGCAAATATTAACTCATTGATTGTCTAAGTTCAAATTGAAGATAAGTGGCATTGTAAGAACATTTACATTGCGAGAAAGACAACTTACTTTAGTAGATAATCTAAATAAGTCTTTAATCCCGTAAAAGAACTGAAGTGAGAATTTGATTCAAATACTGAGAAAGATTATTATGTCGTATACAAATCCAATTGGGGAGATGGCTAGTCTTGGCTACCGAAGCAGTTGACTCCACGGGTAGAGACATAGACGTATTCATTTGTAGAATGATACATTAGACTAGACCCAATATGAATTAATTTTGAATCCATTTGTGAATTAATTCACTTGTGACGTTCATGGTGTAATTTACCTAAATCCTGAGTTAGTTATTGACCATGCGTATGCCAATGAGAGGATATCATGCTCTAAAGATGATTGAGTTGGGTACATGACTTGTGTATGGCATGGCTTTACTAGCAATACTGGAATTCGTAGCTCAATTAAAGAGTTAATGATATGCTCTCATTGGGATTGTGTGGATTGATAAATATGGAATGTGGCCACGATTTGCTTGTTCTCGAGCAAACAATTTATCATAGTCATTTGTTGACAGTGATCAAATTAATCATGAAGAAGAGACAATGGTTACAATAAGATAAAATAAGATTGTATTGAGTTTAACACACACATGACGAGGTCCTTGGACAAAACAATTGGATGAATTGTTATCGTAAAGAGTATACAATAAGGAGTTTTCAATCATGGTACTTATTGTGAACTGACTCTATGGTTAAGTAATTGCGAATTATCGGAACGTTGCTTCTAGAAATAATTGCAACTACAAGAGCCTAATTGTATATGTCCGATTGGTTCCACCGCTAGCTCAACAAAAGCTCCATTGGACTGAATTTGAATTAGAAGAAAATTCTACAACTTTAGAAATAATTTAATTGAGTCGATTTACTCGATGTGGAATTAAATTAGGTGGTCGTAAGAATTGTTTAACTAGAGAATTTGATTAAAGAATTTTCTTGAAAAATTAATTTGGAAACTCTAAGTGATTTTTGGAAAAATTTATTTTGGTCAAGTAAAATTAAATCAATCAAATTGATGAAAATTAATATGATAATTTTGGAAATTAATTTTCTAGCAAAAAAATTGGCCCAATAGGTAATTAATCTTGAAAATTAGACCTGAGATTGTAAATTGGGTCTGGAAGCCCAAAACTGAGAGCCAAACCCAAACATTGGCCAAATCGAGCTCGGTATGTGAAATCGGGCTGACGGTCAAACCGGTGGCTAGATCAAACCAGTCGGGTTGTCACTGACTTAGACCGAGCTGACTTGGGGTGCCATAATGGTGTGACACTTGCATCACCGAACATGATGGTGTCAGCGACAATGACAGCGACAGCAGTGACTCGATGGCTAGTGGCGGTTAGTTTTCGGTGGTTGAGTAGTGGAAGAATTACACTTCTACTGGGACTATACCAGAAAATTTGGTTTTATATTAACTATTCCAAACATAATATTATTTTAATAGTTTTATATAAAATTTAATATAATACTTATCTTAATAGTATTTTATTAATTTAATATTAAAGTGATTATCTTAATATTAAATTTAATTTAATATTTATCTTGTAGATAAATATTATATTATTTTAATAAGATTTAATATTAAAGTGATTAAGTTTAATCATAGTTGACTCTCTAAACTCTCCATATATAAAGAGAGCATTGGGTTATTATGTTACACACACATGAATTCAAGAGAAAGTTGTAGAGAGAAAATTCTCTGAAAAGATTATTTCATAAAATTTCTAAAGATATATTTTCTGATTTACATCTTGACCTAAAAGTTTAGAGAAATTGCAAAATTACCCCACTACTAATTTGTGTGAAAAATTTTATGATTCGAAGCGAGCCCACACTCGACAAATGGAGCTTGAGGATAGTAGAGAAGACTACTCAGTCGAAGCGCTCATCCTAGACGAATCGAAAATGTACAATTTTGATTAAGTGTTTATTACTTTAGATATCACAACCAAGATCATGTTTTGGAAAAAAAATTAAAAATTTGTTTTCCCTAAATTTATTTTTTGTTGTGTTTTCCAAACCTGTTTTTCCCAACAGAATGTACATATTCTGGTAGTCATCATTGTCGGGAAACCCGAGATGACTGAGTAAATAGACTGTAGAAGCCATCGTTGCCGAGATTCGCATGATATCGACTCACCAACCCTACTACAAAATAGATATATCGATGTGTGCTCAGCATAACATACATGAGACTTCTTATTGTAGAAGCATAAGGAACCTTTCTCATGTTTTCTCTTTCTTCTACTATCTTAGGACAATCCTGCAAAGAAATATGAAATCCTGATATAGAAGGTTGAGTTCCCTTCTTAGAATCGATCATTGAATAACGTTTCAATGTCTTATCTATGTATGAAACTTGTGATAATGCTATCACTTTGTTCTTTCGATCCCTTAGGAGTGGAATACCTAGAAAAAAATAGCCTCTCCCAAGTTCTTCATGCTAAACTATTGAATTAAACAGAACTTAACCGATGATAATGTCCCTACATCATTTCCAATAAGTAGAATGTCATCGACATATACGCTTATAAACACAATGTTCATCTACGCTTTGCTCAAATCTAAAAGTTTTTATTGCTTGATTAAATATTAGATTCCATGAATGAGATGCTTGCTTAAGTCCATATATGGAACTAAGCAGTTTGCAAACTTTAGGCTCATTTGCTTAAGCTATATTTACGGTGGGTTACATTATATAGATGCTTTCTTCAAGACAACCATTCAAGAATGTTGTCTTGACATCCATTTTCCAGATTTCATAATCGAGAGCCACCGTAATGGATAACAATATGCAGATTGACTTGAGCATGGTAACCAAAGAGAACGTTTCTTCATAATCGATACCTTCTTTCTGAGTATAACGTTTTACTACAAGTCTAGCCTTATAAGTTTCCATTTTTCCATCTGCATTTATTTTCTTCTTGTAGACCCACATACACCCTATGAGTTTTATCCCTTTTGGTAAGTCTATAAGTTCCCAATTGAGTTGGAATCCATAAAATCCATCTCAACTTTCATAGCTATTTCCATGAGCTTATTATCAACACTCTACATCACTTCATCAAATGTGAGTGGGTCATCATCTTCCTATTCATCAGACTCAGTGTTTAAAACACTTCCGCCAGATTGGAAGAACGCAGGCCTATGAGAGACCCTCCCACTACGACAATGCATTTGTAATAGCCTATGCCTGACCTGAGCATCGAGTCTGAGTATCAAGTGTTACAAATAAACTAGATAACTTAACATGATCTCTATCCTGTTACTTACAGATTTAATTAATACTAAATTGTACATCCACTATGACTAGTCAACCCCTACTCATTTCCATAGATAACAATAGATTCTAAATTTAAAATTTAAATATATTTTGTACCATACAAGTATTCAGTCACTACAATCATTCTACCTTATTGAGTATGATTAATTAATTACATTAACTTGAGAATCAATAGTGACACTAAAAAAATTCCCTTGAGGCGTAGCCTCTAAGGGTACCCCTCTATATACGTTATACGTTTACGCTGCCATTTCCACGAGCCTGGAAGAGTCTAGCTTGGTGCCTCCATACAACCCTTGAGCCATCGCTTGACTCTGCATACAAGGCAGCTCAATCGTAAGTTTGGATGAACTTAATGAGATTCTATAAGGCGTTAGACATAAAAGAATCTAAGTTTTTAAATGATTAGAATAGAAGTACATAATCAAAACTCCTTGGTTGTTCGAGGTGATTTAGTGGTTTGGTTGACGTGGCCAACACCATTCATTCCCATAATTGATTACACTGAGCCAATAGTTGTGTAACATCTCAAGATAGGACTTAGGAGTTTAGAGTTCGACGAGTAGGAGTCCACCAAAGGAATTGGCGAACATGTATTTGCCAGAAGATTGGCGAGGAGAGGTCGCCAGTGGGCTAAACGAAGCGCAAATGTTGGTTTGGGCCTAGCAAGTAGAGATCACCAGTATGATTGGTGAAGTTGGTCTAGAGAATAGGGATTCACTAGTAAGTTGGTGAAGTTGGGTTGCTAATTTTTGATATAGAGGCGTGCGCGGACCAAGATGAGTTGCCAAGTCACGAGGAAACTCCTACGAGGCTCTAGACGAATCAGATCTGAAATCAAAACAAAGGGAAGATTAAAACGAATCAGAACCGAAATTGAAATCCCCAAAAACAATTAGAAAATAGCCAAGAACCAAAGAACAAATGAATAGATGCTTTTGGAGTTCAAGAAGACGAAATCGAACTCCAAGATTGTTTTCCCACAAGCCGAATCTGTCCAAGAACACCAAAACAGTAAGTAAATTAGAACAACCAGAAATTTAATAGAATATTAGGGATTGGAACGACAAGAAGAGAAGAAATAAAATAGATGGATCAAACGATTTTTTTTAAAGGATAGAAGTAATGCGAATCTGCCAACAAATCAATTCGGCAAGGAATGCCTAATTTCCAGCAATCAATTGATTCCCAAATTGAAAGAGATCCAATCGGCCAAACCCTAGGAATTGGGGATTTTTGGGTTCGAATGTGTGCTGCCAATAGGAGAACAGCTTAAACGATGAGATCTTGAGTTTAATCAAGGCTGGAAACACAAGCAAGAACAGAAAAAAATATTAGATAATGATCGGCACAAGTAGGAATAAAGAAATAAATCGAAACAGCAAGAAATAAAGAAAAGTCCTAGGAATCCTTGAATTCTCGAAAGAATTCACAAATCCCTTCAAACGGCTCTAATCTCCCCTCCAATGAATATCAATGGCAAGAAGAAGGTTGAAGATGGCTCCCACAATCCAAAGATTGTTACAACAGCTTCTAAAGAAAGCTCAAGATAGAATTCTTGGAGAAAAACCCCAAAGAAAATTCTGCACTCAAACAAATCTGGAATTTGATAAAAAAATAATAATGAGATGTGTTTTTACAAAGGGTGGTCGGCCAATGCTTATATAGGCCTCCAACAAATCCTAATCTAATTAGAAAACTTAAAATTTAAACCTAATTAAGAGAAATAATAGGGAAATTTCGGCTGGCCACTTAAATGGGCTGTTTTGGGCCGAAATTTAACATGTATCTTTCCTAGAGCCTAAAATTTAAATTAACAATTCAAATGTTTACAAATTGGGCCCTTTGACATTTTGGCCTGATTTTCAACTAAGTATATATGAAATTCTTGATTGGGCTGGAACTTGCTTATTGGGCCTCGCCTTCAAGAATTTGGGCTCGTGATCCATCTCCTACCGAAATTGGGTCATTGATGCTCGTAACGGAGATCCAATGCACTTTGGCTGCAAGATTTGGTTTCTTGGACCAAGATTTCCAAGATTTGAAATCTTGATTTTCTTGATTCTTGAAATCGCTCCAAACAGCAAAATTGGGCCAAGATTTGGTTTCTTGATTTTCTTGAAAACAAGAAAGTGAATCTTGATTTTCTTGATTTGAGCCCATCACCTTCTTGAGCTTGGGTTAGGCCTTTGTGACTCGTATTAATTTTGGATACCTCTCCGTACAAATAATGTCTCCAAATCTTCAATGCTAACACCACTACTGCCAATTCTAAGTGATTAGTTGGATACTTTCTCTCATGAGGTTTAAGATGACATGATGCATAAGCTATAACCTTTCCTTTTTGCACAAGTACACATCCTAACTCATTTAAAGATGCATCAGTATAATCTGTATACTCTCCAAGTCTCTAGTTGTGCCAACGCTGGAGCTTCTGTCAAGACTATTTTCAATTTAGAACCCCTAAAATCGAGCCTAGACGCTATTGCCCAATCTGAGCGATTACATGGGCCTTGAAGATGGCCAAAATGATTTTTAACATAAAATTCACTGACCTTTTGAAAACATTTGATTTTCTAAAAGATCTTGTACTTTTCATTTTAGATTTATATGTTCCTTTATAATTAAAAATTATTTAAAATGTAAATTAGTTTTAAAACCCATATTTGAAGCGGCTAATAATCACTGAAACATTTCTTCGATCGTTTTAGAAATCACATAAAAACAATTCATGCATAGTACTTTAGAAGTCCCAAAACCATTTAAAGAAACTCAATTTGAAGTCCATAATAAAAGTCCAAAAGAAGTTCAAAAAGTCCATAAAAACACCAAACTATTTCCAAAATCCTTAACCACGAAAACATACCGCGAGCCTCTTCGAAGATCCAAATTTGAGCGTTAAGTACGAGGATTACCTAATACACACGAATACCATGGGTGAGCTTTAAAAGGTTGAGTGTGAGATCAAAGTAGACACTTATTTTAAAACATAGCACATCAAAATATCACAAGGCATTTTTCACAGAATTCACATATTATCTCATTTATTGCATAAAACATGGAATGCTTATGAACAGTGCACAAATAGAGGATTTCCTACCCATCTTCACTACACACCAATATCGAGTTTCCCCAGAACTTGTCCATCCAATAACACACCACTTTGTGGACAAGCCACCACATAGATACCGATGAACGGTCATATAACACATCATGGATAAACCACCACATAATTGTGGATAACGATCACATAATTATAGTTAAACTGCCACCTAGATTCCTCCTTTCACAATCCCACCCCATGCATGTGATGTCACCATTTAAACACATATGTTTCACTTTTCACATTTTTCACATTTTCATGCTCTTAACTCATATTTCTCGATTGTTACACATATGCATGTATCATGCTTACATTTTCACAGATAACATAGTTTTCACTTTAGCATGCTTTGATATACATAGTTATATTAAAACATGGATTTTAACATACACATACACATATATCACATGTTTAGATCATCACATATCAATCTAGCCAATAATCACATAACATAGAGTTGAGATCAACGTTACATACATCACATATCACAAATCATAGATTTTCACAACACTTAATAGTTTAGGTCAGTTACTTGGTTTCCTTTTTGATTGATTTTTTCAACTCCACATGAGTACGTAAAGTACTCACACATTAATTAATTAAATAAAATTTTAATTAAATAGTAATATTAAAATTTACCTAAAATGAGAGTTAAATCCCACACAGTTAACCCATTTCAGTCATGTGTAAGTTTTAATGTAGAAGTTAAATCCCACATAGTTAAATCCCTTGTAGATCTAAACCATTTGCTCCCTTGTAGAAGTTTCGTTTAGGTCTAGTCTTGATCGCAAATCTAAACACACAGTTAACCCATTTCAGTCATGATCTATTTGAATAACATGGCTTTTATTATGAGTTTTAATGTGAAAATCTCACCAATACTTACCCTCAATTCGAATGCTCGAATTCGTCACTCTCGCGATGTTCACTATTAATTTCTCAAAGGATTGTTAATCGGTCCTTCATGTTAACACAAGATCGTATTAGTAGTAATTATTTTTGAAATAATAAAAAATAAAATACAAATTATGTAGGCCCTATACTATACGACCATGTCACAAAATTTTAAGACGAAGGATTTTCAATCCCAAACTCCACTTACATTTATTTCGTTATTAGATGATTGAAGGAACACAAATGGAGTGAAATCGATGGTTGGATAATCTAAAATAATCGAATAAAAGAAAATAAAATGTGTTTTAGTCACTAGGGTAATTTGCAAAAGAAAGAGAAAACAAAAAGGAAAAAATCGGTCACCGACAGCAGCGGCTCAATGGTGCTACGGCTACGGGGGTGCTGTTGTTTGCTGGTGGTGTGAAATACAATAAGGGAGGAGGGTTCGGTCAGTTTTAATTGAAAGAAAGGAGAAAAAGAAGGAAGAGAAGAAAATCAGTAGAGGAGAATGTGACCCGCCGTGGTTGCGATGGTGGACATAGTGGCTCACGGTGGTGCATGGTGGAAGAGGGAAGGGAAAATCAAAAGGAAAATAAAGGGAATGTTGGTTGTTGGTGGTGGTTAGGTGGTGGTGTAAATAAACTCATGGTGGTGGAAAGAAATGGGTGGTGGTTGTGGTGGCCAAAAAGAGAGAAAATAGAGGGGAGGAAAATGAAAAAGATTGAGAATAAAGTGGAAATGAGGGGTGATGGACGGTACAAGGGGTAGTGTAGCTAGGTTAACCATGACCATGTTCAATGCGCCATAAACATATGGTAAGAGAAGAGTTTTTGGCAAGGGAGTGAGACAAGAAGGGAAATGGGGGATGTGTTTCATTTTCAAAAGGCAAGTTTGACTTGCTAGTGGAGGAAAGAAATCCTCCCTCTATGGTAACATAGGTGGACGGAAAGGGTAGCTAGCACATGCTAAAAATGTGCAAAAATTAAATAAAAAAATATGTGCACAAAGGGGTTCAAACTAGATACCTCAAAGATAGCTAAGGAGTTTCCTACCAATAAGCCACAACACTTCCTTGTTTTCAATAATGCGCGAATAATTTTAAGACATAAGAGCTAGCAGATTTACCCTCTTTACTAAATTAAATTAATTAAGAAAATGGGATGTGACAACTCTACCCTCCTTAAAAGAAATTTCATCCTCAAAATTACCTGATGGAAATAGGTGAGGATATTGTTGTCACATCGCATCTTCAGGTTCCCAAGTTGGCTGACTCGAATCATGATTACTCCATAACACTTTCACAAGTAGAACTTGATTTCTTTTTAAAACTTATAGATTTTGTTCACTTGTACAGATTGTCCTAAGGGACTAAGTATTGTCACATCACTAACTGTTTCCTCTACTTGAATACCCAGTTTCTCAGCCATCATACATGATACATACGAAAGAGTAGAACGATTATCTATCAATGCAAAATAAGGAATGTCATTAATAGTAAAGGTACCTACTATAACATTGGATGCACCACGATCCTTTCGTCGCCTGGCCGCATGCACAACTGTTGGCTGCCTCGTATCAACTCGATTAGCACCCTGACCCGGTGCTCGCTATCTCTAACCCGCATTACCTCCTCTATTCTATCATTGAGCTCATTGTGGCTGCTGACTAGCTCTTTGATTTGGTGTACGATTCTGGCCTTGTGCTTGGACATGCTTATTTAGCCAAGGACATTCTCGAATCTTATGGTCCAGCGACCCATATTTTAAGCATGCACCCATGCCTCTCCAACAATCACTCTGATGTCTTTTACCATAGGTGGCACAATTTTGGATCCTGTCCCCTACTAGAACAAAGTTTTGGTGGGGTCGATCATCTCTGGCTCTCTTAACTAGACGCTGAGCCTGTCCACTAGGACCGGAATCCCTCTTAGCTATAGTGTGAACTCGCTCCTTTCGTTCGCGCTCAATGCATCTTACCTCCTTACAGATCTTGGTCTTCTCAACCAAAGCTTCGAAGACTCTCTCTTGCAATGGAGCCACTTGTATCATCAAATCAAACCAAGTCCAAATTCAAATCGGGCACACTTATCTTGGTCATTAGCTACCATTCTTGAGATGCGAATGTGTCAATTTGGGTTCCTTGACCCGATTACCCACATGTTCTCTTGGTCATTAGCTACCATTCATGAGACATGAATGAGTCAATTTGGGTTCCTTGACCCAATTATCCACAAGTTCTCATTCCCCTAGTTCTAATACCACGAGTACTCATTTTTAAATTTTATGCTATCAAAAGAGATGGTTTTTTATCGTTATCACCTGAATTTTTTTCAATCGAATTTTCAATTTATCGCTTTTATACGAGTTTTTATATTTATCGCTCTCAAAATTTAAAGTTTTGTCTCAGTCAAAAGTTTCCTACCTATTTTTCTATATTTCATTGATCAACAATTTGACCATGATCTGCAAATCTTGCACTCATTCTTGTTATACCAACTGTTTACCATAAATTTTGAGGGACTAAGCCATCACCATTGTATCGTGTATATAGGGGTTGTCTTCTAACTTGATACATCCAAAGGATCGGCTAAACTGAAGATCTAATACCACTAAATGGTAACACCCTATACCTGACCCAATTGTTAGGTCCGGGTACTAGATGCTACAAGGACCTATTTGATTTCACTTTACACCAATAATAAATTGAATTACGTATAAGAGCCAATTTAACACATTGGCTTAAATACCACTAACATCAAACACTAAAGAAATTCCCTAATGCTTTCTTATGGCCTTACTTTCTGTGTATAGTTTCATTGTTTACATATAATCTTACAAATATTATGTTTCTTTAACTGTGAGATGAGGCCTTTACAGGTGCCACTCTATATACAAGTACAAGTTCTACTACGTTACACTGATCTGACAATGGTTGACTTGGTACAACCACTCAAATTATTGACTCGTCTTGTCCTGTAATTAAGCAGTAAGCTCTATAAGTTCTGATGAACTGAGTGAGAATATATAAAACAACATATATAACCAATATGGGAAGCAAATGTTAAGAAGTAAGTTTTTGGCAGAGATGTCAACTCCATGTCTCCTCTTAATATATCAGAGATTTTATCAGAGTTGTGATGGTCTCTCCATTTCTCTTTAGCTTCTAATTTTTTATTCATTCTTCACTATTCTTGGCAAAATGTTACCTGCCTAGTTGTCAACAAACTTATTTCGCCCCTAGCGAACCTTCACTTGCTGATCCCTATGGTAAGGTTCCTCTTGATCACCTGTTGCTACTATGAATTCTGATTATGTGTTGACGATCTATTCTGAACAACAAACCATTTGCCACATCTCTTCCCTACAATATGCCAGTGGTCCATTCATCGGCCTAAGGCTTATCACGTTAAGTCAGTAGAGTTTTGCCTCGTATATGCTTTTCTTATAGGATTCGTCGCTTCTCTAGTGGACTTAATAGTCCTACTGTTAGTCATATTTTGCATCACCCTTGGCGAATCCCTTTATTAATCCAGAGATCAACACCCCTCGGGTGCACCTTCTGTATGAACTTCCCCGCTGGGGTCCCACGTCTCTTAACTTGGTGAACCTTCAGCATTTACCGTCTTAACAGATTTCTTGAAATGTCATAATTCCATTCCACCATGGTCTAACTCAACACACTACACATGTTCAACGTCTTGGCAGACTATCTGTACTTACAAACCGGTAGATTCTATTGGTTGCCTTAGTTGAGCTAAGGTCTTACACCCTTCTCGCCACCTACTCCTTTAGTCCTAACGGATCATTACACGGTTATTGTCCCACCAGCTATCTGTTCTGTGTTTACTATCCCAACGGACTATATCTGTGGATGCCATTGAGCCTTTCTTCCATGGTCTTACATCAATTTGTCATCTAAGCATACAGTCTTATGATGTCGTGGAGTTTTTCATCCATTGTTTTACTCATCATTCATGCCTGCCATAACATCTTTCATCTATGGTCTTACACTGTATCTCATAACTTGTACCATGCTACCATGACATCTTTCATCCATGGTCTTATGCTATGTACTTCATACTAGACTACCAAAACCTCTTTCATTATGGTCTTATACCATATACCATCATTTGGTTGCCTCAAAGGCACCACGTGAATTTTCATGTTTGTGATATGGATTTGTCTAAACTCATCGTCGCTCGAGGTTTTCCCAGCATCGTCCTGGGGCACGCAAAAACACTAGTAGATAAATGCGGCTCATCCAACCTTTGTAAAATGTCCCATTGCCATGGTCTTTCCTCAGAATTGTCATATCAAAATTCATATTTACTGTCCCGATGGACTTTATCACATACCACCACGGTGTCAAAATTCACATAACATAATCTCCCAACACTTCGTTAAACCCCCATTTCTCTAACATTTTCAATCATGCATTGCATATCGAACATAAGTACACATTCATATAGGCTATACTCATTTTCCTATTCGAATCATACTTTTTTACATGTTTCAGCTACATAAATACGATAATGTATTATAGTATATGTTCCATGTACACACATACATTTGCTTCATAAAATCACGTGCACCTATACATACAACACATCACACAATCAAACTTACAAGGATACTATACGAAGATCACATATACACATTCAACAATCACTTAAGAACTCATGCATCGTTACTAGAACAACAAACATAAGAAGAACTTGCTGGAATAATTATAAGAGTTGAGACTAGGGACTCACCTGATACTCACCTATACTATAGCTTGGAGTTCTAAACTAAAACATTTTTCTCAAACCAGCAGCAACAACGTCTTAAAGGATACAGTGCCACCATTAAAACCCATAAAGAAACAAATGACTAACATCTCAAATATAGACAACCCTTATGCAGGGTCTCTTATTCACAACTCATTGTTCATATGCTTCTTAACAACCTTATTCTCTAAAAAACGTGACATGCAAAGCTATAAGACTTACCAGGAGGTGGAACATCCTCTTATTAATTCAAAAACCTTAGTTTTCAGCTAAATAAAGGAGAAGAAAACATATAAGTTATAAGAGGAAAAGCTAGAGAGTAGTATTGAAGTAAGAAAACCTTCCAAACGAACCCTTCTCACCATATATATATCCAATTCCCCTTAGTAGAAGTTGAAAAGTATCGATTGTATCCATAATTTGTCCTCTTAAATGGCCTACAAAACCCAAGAGAAATATAAATGAGGATTCTGTACAAATATTACTTGACTAGTCAATTCAGTTGGCTCCTAACCAGATCACATTACAGAACCCAATTAGCACAATGCTTAGGCAAACTGGGCATACTATGCATGAAGCGATAACCCTTAATTGTAACACGCCAAACTCGATCCCTTAGAAGGACCTGAGTATGATGTGTCATTACATAGAAATCTTCCATCTTTAAAATTATTTCTGGCGAAAACTTTGTATAATTTGCAGTTTTTGAATTAAACCTTTAATAAAATATTAAAATAAAATATAAGCCAAATGGTGTATAAACTTCAATAAGATAATTTAATTAAAGAATTGATTATCAATCATAACTTTCAATTGTAATTCCATCTTAGGATACAACTAAACATCACCCCATATGTCATACATAGTACAAATAAACATTATCCTCTAGTGTAGTTCTTCAAGAAGTCTTTTTTCAACAATAGGCCTAAGAAGGAAAAGGTAATAGGGTAAGTTCAAAAGAACTTAGTGAGTTCCATAGAGGCCTTAAGCAAAACACTAATAGTACAATACAATCTTTCAAATGAATCACTCAACATTATAGAGTACACCAAATGGCGTATACAAAACTTAGACAAGCTCAGTACGCCAATGGCATGTCACATGGGTGAATACTATACGCAAACACAACATAACTTAGAAATTCCATTTTCATGCCAGCCGGATACCCAGAGTTCAGAGTCAGATTTGTATAAGATGTTTTCGTTTCATTCATATACATTCCTCCTTATAGCTTCCATTTTAGAATCATTCAGTAGCATGTTTAATTTTGTTATGCCAATCCAATTTACAATATATATATTTGCCCTAAGCTAAACAACATATTTCCTTTAACTTTATTTTCATAGATTGATTCATATCATATCATTTATTTCAGAAGCAAATGGTAACGACTTAACATGAAAATGGCCCATACTTCTTGTAACAACCCAATTTTCCGATGGTGTTAAAAATTAGTATTCTGAAATGCCTTTTTAAACTGTGTTTAATATTATTAATATTTATGAGGCTAGTATAGAAACATATTAAAATTATGTCTGGTAATTTTGTTTAATTGATAGTTAATTAAGTTATAAGTGTAATAGTCGACAACTAAATTTTTATTTTCAAAAAACGGTTTCGACAGCTTGAACTTTTTATCTCATGTTTCGTAGACCAAAATTGTTTTTAAGGTGAGCCAATCACATCTCAATTAAGGATCGGTGGCGACTCCAATTTTATTTTTAAAGTCGACAACTAAAATTTTTGTTTTCAAAAACTGGTTTCGACAGTAATGATCCTAAAGTCAATAGTTATGGAAAATGAGATATTGAGGCCTTATTTTCATAAATCAAACCCATGAATTTTTTTATTAAATATTTACGGAGTTATTGTATAAGTGAATTAGATTTTGGATAAGTAATTTTTCCAAATCAGTGATTAATTAAGGAAATGTGATTAAATCGTAAAAGAGGGAAAAGTTGAGTTACTACAGGATTTTAATTGGAAATTTAGGTGAAGGACTAATATGGTAATTATACCATATTGGATTGTAAGTGGACTGTAAAAAAATGGGGGGGGGGTTGTTAACACTTCCTTTTCTATCTATTTTCCCCTTTTCCTTTATTATTTTCGATAAGCTTCTTCATTCCCTTCTTACTCTTGTTCTTGACCGAATGGTGAATGAGGGAAATCTTCAACTTGCATGTAGAAAAACTCAAAATATTAGCTTGTTAAGAAGGGAATCTTCCAAGGAAATTGGTAAACTACTAAGTCTCTTCCCCCTACCATAGCTTCTTTCTTAAGAAAGTAAAGTAATAGTGAAATTGTTGGGGTTTCCCAACAGTGGGTTGGAGAAGAGAATGATTCTCTTCTAATTTCAAAAGTTTTTTTGTTTTATATTGAATATAGTGATGCATGTAATGTTATTCTTTGCTGTAAGTTTGGATTGTACATGTATTAGCCAAGGAAATAAGTGAAGGCCAATGTGGGAAGGAGACGACAAATCCTAAGTAGGTGGAACCCACAATTGGAGAGGAGACATTTGGTAAGTTCTTTGAAATATTTGTTTCCAAGCTAGACAAATTGTTAAGATTTATGGGAGTTTCAACTAGAGGTATGCTTGATCATTTTCTTTCATTCAAAGTGTTGTTGTAATTTAGAAATTGACTGCAAAATGCTGTTCAATTGTGGTTAATATACTGCCCAAAACTTTCTATATAATGCTACACAATCGTGGTTAGATTGTTGTTGTGACAACCCAAATTAGACCCTGGTCGGAATGTGGTTTCGAGACCACATTACCGAGCCAAAAATTTTATTTTCGTGTTTTAATTGCATAAATTGTTGTGTGACAGTGAATGTATGAGAAATTAAATGCTTAATATTAGCATTAGGATTGTGAATTCATTCAAAAAGGACCTAGTTGACGAAGTTAGGAAAGATGATAGATGAATTATAAGGATTAATTAATAATAGGTTGAGGAAGCATGGTTTTGCATGTCAATTTGCCCATAAAATTTATGGTGGCCGGCCAAGGAGTGATAATGCTCCACTCATTCTAATTTAAAATGTTTCTTTGGTGAACAAATGATGGGATTAATAATAGAAAAGGGAACAAAAAAAATGGGTGTCATACTTGCCATCACCTAGCCGAAAAAAAAAAAACCAAGAAAAAGAAAGGGAGAAAAGAACTTGGGAGGGATTCGGCCATTGCTTGCCTAGGGAGAGTGTTTGATGTTGTGGCATGAAAAATGAGGGAGTTTGAATGCTTAATAAGGAGGGAAGAAGGAGTGTTCATATTTTCTTTCTTTTGCAATTGTTCTAACTAGAGGAAGAAGGGGAAACAAGATTCGGCCAAGGTGGTCCTTTAGACCAAGGTATGTTTAATGTTGTCTTAGAGATGCATGCATGTTTTAAATAGCCCATGTTCAAACCTTGAATCTTGTTGATAACATGAGCAATCGGTCATGAGAAAGTGTTCAAGGAATGGTTGTTGTTCATGTTATTTGGATGAGAAATGGTGAGTTTTGTTGTTTCATGTTAAAGTTAGGTGAATGATGATAGAGGAGTGTTTGAACTATAAAAAAAAAAAAGAAGAATCGGCTACCTTGTTATGAGCTAGGGCCGAATGTGAGTTTGGTTGTGTTTGAATATTACATGCTTGGTAGAATGGTGGATGAAGGTGCCGAATGTATGTTGGATTGATAGAGTCTTCAAATTGATTTTATGTGTGTATGCATGACCGAATATACGTGGTCACATGAGTAAGGAAGTGAGTTATTTGATATGTGGTAAAAGTTAAGTACTAAATCGAAGGTTGCTAAAAATTGCCATTTCTTAGCCGAATATGTGCTTGATCAATGAAGGAATTGTTGAAGAATATAGGTGAACTTGGTGAGAGCAATCGGCCTAGTGTATAAATGATATGAAGATTTTAGGAAATTGTTTTGGTTAGGTGCATGTATGATTAAGTATATTAGGCAATATACTTAAAGTGGGTACATGATATTACATTATAATTATTGAGCTTAAGTATATGGATATGTGTATATGTGGTCATATAATGACGTCTTGGTTTGAAAATTTAATGATGTGTGATTGCCGAATGTGATAAATAAATTCATGTTATTGGGTTAAATATTGAATACTCTTATTTGTATTATTTAAGCTCAAGAACCTAAAGGAGAGGCGTCCAACATGGGGAAATCGAAGGTCATCGAGTAGCCGACTCGGAATTATTTTACCCAACATAAAGTAAGTCATTAAGCATGTAGTGGGTATCATTTCAAATGGTCATAATGTGTATGTATTGATGCTGATTGGAATGAATAAATATACATATATATATATGCATGTACGTATGTGATGATGAAATTGTTGAATGAATGAAAAGAGGTAAGATGTACTGAGTTGTTGATCTCGGCACTAAACGTGCGGGATAACCATTTATGACCATGAGATTGGCGCTAAGTGCGCGGGATTAAATTGTACAGCACTAAGTGTGCGATTCGACTATGTTGCACTAAGTGTGCGAAATGAATATGATGCACTAAGTGTGCGAATTGACCATGCGGCACTAAGTGTGCGAGTCTAACTATGTAGCACTAAGTGTGCGATTTGATTACGTGGCACTAAGTGTGCGAGTTGATTGTATAGCACTGAGTGTGCGGGCTCAATATACATTCGTGAATCATTATGGACACTATGTGTGAGACACTATTGAGTCGATCGCGGACGGCGGGTCGGGTAAGTGTCTTGAGTACGTGGCTAATAGGTGCTATGCTTATACTTGGTGTTGAGCTCGGTAAGTTCGAACCTATGTGACATATATACTTGAAGTCACGTACATAAAATTATCGTAGGTTGGGTGAAAGGCCGTATAGTCGTTTGATTGTAACGAAAATAAATCGATTTATGAAATTGCTTCAATGTCCTATTGATGAGTATATAGAATGTGAATGCATGAATTGATATGAAATTGAATTGATAGGTTGGAGGAACTATGGTATGGTTCGGTATGGATGGAGTAAATTGTCTCGCTCCATTTTGTTTCATCTTGTTATAATGTTGTTGATAGATGGTAGTGCATTGCTTATGACTTACTGAGTTATAAACTCACTCGATGTTTCCTTGTCACCCATTATAGGTTGCTTGGACTCATCTATTTTTGCGGGGTCGGGCCGTCATCGAAGTCATCACCGGATAGCAAGTTTTGGTACTTTCTTCTTAGTGTGTTTAGAAGATCATTTTGGCATGTATAAGCTAGTACGTTGTGTTTGAATTATGGCATGTAAACTTTAAGCCATGCGAAAATGGCACGAATGTTAGTTTGAAATGGATCAAGGGTAGGCATGAAATGGACCTAGTTACTTTCGTAACAGATGCTGGCAGCAACAGTGTCATGAGATTGAAAAATCACTAAAAATAGTAGGAGTGGAATTAATTGATGAATAAATTATGTAATCGAAGCTCGATGAGTCTGCTTTCATGAGGAAGTAACGAAAAGATCATATGGGCAGTATATTAAGAGATATTCAGATTTTAGTGGGACAGGGTCAGAACGGTTTCTGGAATCCCTGCTCTGACTTTGGAAATTCATTATAAATTAACCAGAGATAATTAGGGGTCGTACCATATATGTACAGATTCCTCTCTGAGTCTAGTTTTCATAGAAACAAACGGTAACAGTATTGAAGCCCCGTGCAGGGAGATATCCAAGTCATAATGGGCAAAGGTCAGTGTAGTCGACCCCTGCAACTTGGGGGACTTTGACTAATAAACTGTACTAATTGGCCCAACCAAAAATTCTAGAAAAAATACATAGATGGGCACATGAGTCTAGTTTCTGGGAAAAATTACGAAACTGATTTTGAGTTACGAAACTCAAGATACGATTTTTAAAACGACTAGTACACAGATTGGGCAGTGTCTGGAAAATAAATTTTGTAAGGGGTTAAAGCCAGTTAACACCTCGTGTTCGACTCCGATGTCGGTTTCGGGTTCGGGGTGTTACATTTTATTGGTATCAGAGCCAGGTTTAGTCGGTTCTAGGACTACCATAGCACGTATGAGTCTAGCTATACATGCCATAATGTTAATGTTTAAAAGGGTGATGACTTCTGACGGTTGAAATGTTTTTGTCTTGATTAGTAAATGGATCCCGATGAAGAAAGAACCCTAGCGGATGACGTTGAGAGCGTAGCGGCTGCTCCTGCACAAGGGACGCCGCCTGTTGAACCTCAGTCATCTGCGAATAATCAAGGTGAGGGGGCTAAACAAGCCTTCTTTACCATGATGAATGAGTGGGTCGCGCAATATGCCCGAGCCAACCCGGCTGTCCAACAATTCCCAAATTTGAATAACCCACCCCAAGATCCTGTAAGGCCGTCAGTCGCTGATCCTGTGAGGCTGAGTAAGCCACCTGTAGACTTGATTAGGAAGCGTGGGGCCGAGGAGTTCAAGGCCATAGTAACTGATGATGCCGAAAGGGCCGAGTTCTGGCTTGATAACACCATTCGGGTGTTCGATGAATTGTCATGCACACCCGATGAATGTCTAAAATGTGCTGTATCTTTGTTGCGAGACTCAGCCTACTATTGGTGGAGGACCTTGATTTCCATAGTCCCGAACGAGCGAATAACTTGGGACTTCTTTCAAACGGAATTCCGGAAGAAATTTATTAGCCAACGGTTCATTGACCAGAAGCGTAAGGAGTTCTTGGAACTCAAGCAAGGTCGTATGACTGTATCTGAATACGAACATGAATTCGTAAGACTTAGTAGGTATGCCCGGGAGTGTGTAGCTGATGAGGTTGCTATGTGCAAAAGATTTGAGGAAGGATTGAACGAAGATTTAAAGCTACTAATAGGTATTTTGGAAATAAAGGAATTCGTAACACTAGTCGAACGAGCCTGCAAGGCGGAGGAACTTGGAAAGGAGAAGAGGAAGGCTGAATTTGAAGCTAGAGATTATCGTAAAAGATCGACGGGTAAAGCTCCGTTCTCAGCTGTGAAGAAGTTCAGGGAGGACATTAATAAGTCGAGGGCGACTGCGGGAATCTCCATCAGGGCAAGACCATCGATGGGCTCCCGAGCTACTTCGGTAGCTAGTGTGGGCAATAATCGTCACGAGAAACCTGAATGTCCCCAATGTGGAAGACGACACCTGGGTGAATGTTGGGGCAAGTCTACTAACAGGGCCTGTTACGGATGCGGTTCGAAGGACCACTTCATTAGAGATTGCACGGAGCTGGATGAGAAGAATAAGATTCAAGGTGCAAGACCTAGTGGAGTGACATCTAGAGGTAGACCACCGAGAATTTTAGGAGGCAGGGGTGGTAGTCAGAGGGGGGCCTCTGATACGGCCGATCGCGCCGAGAACCGTACTCCTGCTAGAGCGTATGCCATTCGCGCACGAGAGGAGGCATCCTCCCCCGACGTCATCACTGGTACCTTCACTCTCTTTGATACTAATGTGATTGCATTGATTGACCTTGGCTCTACTCATTCATATGTATGCGAAACCTTAGCATCCAGTAAGACTCTACCTGTTGAGTCTACTGAGCTA
This sequence comes from Gossypium hirsutum, assembly GCF_007990345.1. NCBI lineage: Eukaryota > Viridiplantae > Streptophyta > Magnoliopsida > Malvales > Malvaceae > Gossypium > Gossypium hirsutum. Next base: position 41,442,843 of record NC_053437.1, read on the forward strand.
GTAATTCGAGTGTCAAACCCTTTGGGTCAATGCGTACTTGTTGATAAAGTGTGTAAGAGATGCCCTCTAATAATCCGAGAATCCTGTTTTCCGGCCGATTTGATGCTTTTGCCGTTCGACGAGTTTGATGTTATTCTTGGTTTGGATTGGTTAACCGCGCATGATGCGGTTGTGAATTGCAAAAGCAAGACTATCGATTTGAGGTGCGCGAATGACGAAATAATCCGAGTTGAGTCTGCGGACTTAAGGGGGTTGCCAGCTGTAATATCAGCAATGATGGCCCAGAAATATGTAAGGAAAGGGTGCGAAGCATACCTCGCGTATGTACTTGATGACAAGGAGTTAGAAAAGAAACCTGAGTCGGTGCCGGTGGTTTGTGAATACCCGGATGTTTTTCCTGAAGAGTTATCGGGTCTGCCACCTGTTCGGGAAGTAGAGTTTGGAATTGAGCTTGTACCTGGAACTACGCCAATTTCGATCGCTCCGTATCGTATGGCACTAACCGAGTTAAAAGAGTTGAAAGCTCAGTTGCAAGAATTGACGGATAGAGGCTTCGCTCGACCGAGTTTCTCACCTTGGGGTGCACCAGTATTGTTCGTGAAAAAGAAGGACGGAACCATGAGGTTGTGCATTGACTATCGTCAACTGAATAAAGTGACGATAAAGAATAAGTATCCGTTACCGCGTATTGATGATCTGTTCGATCAATTAAAGGGAGCATCGGTGTTTTCAAAGATAGATTTGAGATCGGGTTATTATCAGTTGCGGATTCGAGATTCGGACGTACCCAAAACTGCTTTCAGAACGAGGTACGGTCACTACGAGTTCTTAGTGATGCCGTTTGGGCTCACTAATGCCCCTGCGGTGTTTATGGATCTGATGAATCGGATCTTCAGGCCGTATTTGGATCGGTTTGTAGTTGTGTTTATTGATGACATCTTGGTCTATTCAAGAGATGAGACCGAACATGCTGAGCATCTGAGGCAAGTGTTGCAAATTTTGCGGGATAAGCAGTTATATGCTAAGTTCAGTAAGTGTGAGTTCTGGTTAAGAGAGGTTAGCTTCTTGGGTCATGTGGTATCCGCATCGGGTATTCGAGTTGACCCGAGCAAAATTTCAGCCATACTTAACTGGAAGTCTCCGAGAAATGTTACCGAAGTCCGGAGCTTTCTAGGGCTCGCTGACTATTACCGACGATTTGTCAAAGGTTTCTCGATGATAGCCACACCAATGACGAAGCTACTTCAGAAGGATGTTAAGTTCGAATGGACGGAGAAATGTCAGAAAAGCTTCGATCAACTGAAAACTCATCTGACTGAAGCTCCAATTTTGGTGCAACCCGAATCGGGTAAAGAGTTTGTTGTTTATAGTGACGCATCCCTACTCGGGTTGGGTTGCGTATTGATGCAAGAAGGTCGAGTTGTGGCCTATGCGTCGAGACAATTGAAGCCATACGAAAGAAATTATCCGACCCATGATCTCGAACTAGCCGCCATTGTGTTTGCATTGAAAATATGGCGACATTATTTGTTTGGTGAGAAGTGCCATGTGTTTTCGGATCACAAAAGTCTCAAATATTTGATGACTCAACGAGACTTGAATCTGCGACAAAGACGTTGGCTTGAGTTGTTGAAAGATTACGAGCTTGTCATTGATTACCATCCGGGAAAGGCTAATGTGGTTGCGGACGCCTTAAGCCGGAAATCACTGTTTGCTTTGCGAGCGATGAATGTACACTTGTCGGTTCTACCTGACAATGTGTTAGTAGCTGAATTAAAAGCCAAACCATTATTGACTCATCAAATTCGTGAAGCTCAGAAAGTCGATGATGAATTGGTTGCAAAACGAGTTGAGTGTGTTCCGAACAAGGAATCGGAGTTTCAGATTGATGATGATGGTTGTTTGAGGTTTAGAAGTCGTTTGTGCGTTCCAAGGAATTCGGAACTCATTTCGATGATTCTGAACGAAGCCCATTGTAGCCGAATGTCAATTCACCCGGGGAGCACGAAAATGTACAACGACTTGAAACGTCGGTTTTGGTGGCATGGTATGAAGCGAGACATCTCCGACTTTGTTTCGAGATGTTTAATATGTCAACAAGTGAAAGCGGAACATCAAGTGCCTTCAGGGTTACTTCAGCCGATCATGATACCCGAGTGGAAATGGGACCGAGTCACAATGGACTTTGTGTCCGGACTGCCATTGTCCGCAAGTAAGAAGGATGCGATTTGGGTTGTTGTTGATAGGTTGACTAAGTCGGCTCACTTTATCCCCGTGCGTACGGATTTTTCATTGGATAAACTAGCCGAATTGTATGTTTCTCAGATTGTGAGATTACATGGAGTACCTATTTCTATCGTGTCGGATAGAGATCTGAGATTCACCTCGCGATTTTGGAAGAAATTGCAAGAAGCTTTGGGTACCCAGCTGCATTTTAGCACCGCTTTTCATCCCCAAACCGATGGTCAATCCGAGCGGATAATTCAGATACTCGAGGATATGCTGAGATGCTGCATCCTTGAGTTTAGTGGTTCGTGGGAACGGTATGTACCTTTGATCGAATTCGCTTACAACAATAGTTTCCAATCAAGTATTAAGATGGCACCTTATGAGGCTTTGTACGGCCGTAAATACCGTACACCATTGTTTTGGACCGAGCTCGGTGAGAGTAGAATTTTCGGAGTTGATTTGATTAAAGATGCCGAACAGAAAGTAAAGGTAATCCGTGAAAGTCTGAAGGTAGCCACAGATCGTCAAAAATCGTATGCGGATCTGAAACGGAAGGACATTGAATATCAGGTGGGAGATAAAGTGTTCCTCAAAGTTTCGCCTTGGAAAAAGGTACTCAAGTTTGGCCGTAAAGGCAAGTTGAGCCCGAGATTCATTGGGCCGTACGAAATTTCCGAACGAGTGGGGCCGGTTGCATATAGATTGATTTTGCCTCTTGAACTTGAAAAGATTCACGACGTCTTTCATGTTTCGATGCTTCGGCGCTATAGATCTGATCCTTCGCACATAATTAGTCCGTCGGAGGTTGAAATTCAGGCTGATATGAGCTATGAAGAAGAACCGATTCGTATCCTAACTCGTGAAGTGAAAGAGTTGCGAAATAAAAGGGTTCCGTTGGTTAAGGTGTTGTGGCTTAAACACGGGATCGAGGAAGCAACCTGGGAACCCGAGAGCTCGATGAAAGAACAATACCCAAACCTATTTACCGGTAAGATTTTCGGGGACGAAAATTTCTTATGTGGGGGAGAGTTGTGACAACCCAAATTAGACCCTGGTCGGAATGTGGTTTCGAGACCACATTACCGAGCCAAAAATTTTATTTTCGTGTTTTAATTGCATAAATTGTTGTGTGACAGTGAATGTATGAGAAATTAAATGCTTAATATTAGCATTAGGATTGTGAATTCATTCAAAAAGGACCTAGTTGACGAAGTTAGGAAAGATGATAGATGAATTATAAGGATTAATTAATAATAGGTTGAGGAAGCATGGTTTTGCATGTCAATTTGCCCATAAAATTTATGGTGGCCGGCCAAGGAGTGATAATGCTCCACTCATTCTAATTTAAAATGTTTCTTTGGTGAACAAATGATGGGATTAATAATAGAAAAGGGAACAAAAAAAATGGGTGTCATACTTGCCATCACCTAGCCGAAAAAAAAAAACCAAGAAAAAGAAAGGGAGAAAAGAACTTGGGAGGGATTCGGCCATTGCTTGCCTAGGGAGAGTGTTTGATGTTGTGGCATGAAAAATGAGGGAGTTTGAATGCTTAATAAGGAGGGAAGAAGGAGTGTTCATATTTTCTTTCTTTTGCAATTGTTCTAACTAGAGGAAGAAGGGGAAACAAGATTCGGCCAAGGTGGTCCTTTAGACCAAGGTATGTTTAATGTTGTCTTAGAGATGCATGCATGTTTTAAATAGCCCATGTTCAAACCTTGAATCTTGTTGATAACATGAGCAATCGGTCATGAGAAAGTGTTCAAGGAATGGTTGTTGTTCATGTTATTTGGATGAGAAATGGTGAGTTTTGTTGTTTCATGTTAAAGTTAGGTGAATGATGATAGAGGAGTGTTTGAACTATAAAAAAAAAGAAGAATCGGCTACCTTGTTATGAGCTAGGGCCGAATGTGAGTTTGGTTGTGTTTGAATATTACATGCTTGGTAGAATGGTGGATGAAGGTGCCGAATGTATGTTGGATTGATAGAGTCTTCAAATTGATTTTATGTGTGTATGCATGACCGAATATACGTGGTCACATGAGTAAGGAAGTGAGTTATTTGATATGTGGTAAAAGTTAAGTACTAAATCGAAGGTTGCTAAAAATTGCCATTTCTTAGCCGAATATGTGCTTGATCAATGAAGGAATTGTTGAAGAATATAGGTGAACTTGGTGAGAGCAATCGGCCTAGTGTATAAATGATATGAAGATTTTAGGAAATTGTTTTGGTTAGGTGCATGTATGATTAAGTATATTAGGCAATATACTTAAAGTGGGTACATGATATTACATTATAATTATTGAGCTTAAGTATATGGATATGTGTATATGTGGTCATATAATGACGTCTTGGTTTGAAAATTTAATGATGTGTGATTGCCGAATGTGATAAATAAATTCATGTTATTGGGTTAAATATTGAATACTCTTATTTGTATTATTTAAGCTCAAGAACCTAAAGGAGAGGCGTCCAACATGGGGAAATCGAAGGTCATCGAGTAGCCGACTCGGAATTATTTTACCCAACATAAAGTAAGTCATTAAGCATGTAGTGGGTATCATTTCAAATGGTCATAATGTGTATGTATTGATGCTGATTGGAATGAATAAATATACATATATATATATATATGCATGTACGTATGTGATGATGAAATTGTTGAATGAATGAAAAGAGGTAAGATGTACTGAGTTGTTGATCTCGGCACTAAACGTGCGGGATAACCATTTATGACCGTGAGATTGGCGCTAAGTGCGCGGGATTAAATTGTACAGCACTAAGTGTGCGATTCGACTATGTTGCACTAAGTGTGCGAAATGAATATGATGCACTAAGTGTGCGAATTGACCATGCGGCACTAAGTGTGCGAGTCTAACTATGTAGCACTAAGTGTGCGATTTGATTACGTGGCACTAAGTGTGCGAGTTGATTGTATAGCACTGAGTGTGCGGGCTCAATATACATTCGTGAATCATTATGGACACTATGTGTGCGACACTATTGAGTCGATCGCGGACGGCGGGTCGGGTAAGTGTCTTGAGTACGTGGCTAATAGGTGCTATGCTTATACTTGGTGTTGAGCTCGGTAAGTTCGAACCTATGTGACATATATACTTGAAGTCACATACATAAAATTATCGTAGGTTGGGTGAAAGGCCGTATAGTCGTTTGATTGTAACGAAAATAAATCGATTTATGAAATTGCTTCAATGTCCTATTGATGAGTATATAGAATGTGAATGCATGAATTGATATGAAATTGAATTGATAGGTTGGAGGAACTATGGTATGGTTCGGTATGGATGGAGTAAATTGTCTCGCTCCATTTTGTTTCATCTTGTGATAATGTTGTTGATAGATGGTAGTGCATTGCTTATGACTTACTGAGTTATAAACTCACTCGATGTTTCCTTGTCACCCATTATAGGTTGCTTGGACTCATCTATTTTTGCGGGGTCGGGCCGTCATCGAAGTCATCACCGGATAGCAAGTTTTGGTACTTTCTTCTTAGTGTGTTTAGAAGATCATTTTGGCATGTATAAGCTAGTACGTTGTGTTTGAATTATGGCATGTAAACTTTAAGCCATGCGAAAATGGCACGAATGTTAGTTTGAAATGGATCAAGGGTAGGCATGAAATGGACCTAGTTACTTTCGTAACAGATGCTGGCAGCAACAGTGTCATGAGATTGAAAAATCACTAAAAATAGTAGGAGTGGAATTAATTGATGAATAAATTATGTAATCGAAGCTCGATGAGTCTGCTTTCATGAGGAAGTAACGAAAAGATCATATGGGCAGTATATTAAGAGATATTCAGATTTTAGTGGGACAGGGCTAGAACGGTTTCTGGAATCCCTGCTCCGACTTTGGAAATTCATTATAAATTAACCAGAGATAATTAGGGGTCGTACCATATATGTACAGATTCCTCTCTGAGTCTAGTTTTCATAGAAACAAACGGCAACAGTATTGAAGCCCCGTGCAGGGAGATATCCAAGTCGTAATGGGCAAAGGTCAGTGTAGTCGACCCCTGCAACTTGGGGGACTTTGACTAATAAACTGTACTAATTGGCCCAACCAAAAATTCTAGAAAAAAATACATAGATGGGCACATGAGTCTAGTTTCTGGGAAAAATTACGAAACTGATTTTCGAGTTACGAAACTCAAGATACGATTTTTAAAACGACTAGTACACAGATTGGGCAGTGTCTGGAAAATAAATTTTGTAAGGGGTTAAAGCCAGTTAACACCTCGTGTTCGACTCCGATGTCGGTTTCGGGTTCGGGGTGTTACAGTTGTCCAAATTGATTGCATAATGTTGTTCAATTGTGGTTAATATACTATCCAAAAATTACTATATAATGTTGCACAATCGTGGTTAGATTGCTACCCAAATTGACAGTAAAATGCTGCTCAAATGTGGTTTTTATATGTTGTCCAATGTGAATTTAATACAAATTTGGTTGAATTAAGTATTGTTCTGTTGAGGTTTAAATGTTGTAATTTATAACCCCTAAAACTCGACCTAGACGTTATGGCCAAATTCTGGAAACCACATTAATTCCATAAAAAAAACTTTTTTTATTTAAAACAATTATGTTTAAATCATTTTTAAGAAAACTTTAATTATTTCAAAATAATTTATTATCATAAAAAAACATTTAGTATATAACTTGATTAATTTGAATAAATTCTCTTAATAAATTAGATTACTGCTTTTAATCATTTTAAGAAGGAAAATTTCAAATATTTTTATGTAAACAATTTGCAGCGGAGTTAATATTATTTTAGAAAAAAATATATTTGAAATTACTTATAATCGGGTGAAAACATATTTAATTTCTAAAAATAATATTTAAAACATTTAAAAATTCATAAATTATGATGCATAGCAATTATTGTATCAAACTTATAAATGACCAAAAATAATCCAAAGTCCAAAAACAAACTCAAATAGTTTAAAAATTAATTTATTAAAAGTTTATAAAAACTAAAGGAGTGAGCTAATAAGCTCAGTGTGAGTTTTATATTAAGCTAAATATCAAATATCACTTTAAACATTAAAATATTATTTCCATACACAATAATGAAAGCTGCAGACTTTTTATTCACATGATTAGGTCAATGAAAATAGTCATAAAAACATTTATGCGTATTTTACAAAACAACCTACCCATCACTGGTATACACCAAAAGGAGTTCCCTAGAACTCATTCATTGAAAACACACCAGCACATATGTTGACATAGCCAAATTTACAGACTAGCTGTCAATATACATATTTGTGGTCAAGCCACCAAAATTGTAGATAAGCTATCGAAACACATATGGGGAGAAGCTAACAAAAATTGTAGATTATTAAACTGCGACATGTTCCTTCTTACACAATGTCCCAACCCCATGTAATGCTCCATATCATGCAAATTAATTATATAAATAATAGGCATGTTAAACATGCATTCATATTAAATCCAATATCTATAATCATGGTATTCCATGCTTTACAAAATGAACATATAAGTCATGATATCACATAACATGAGATTAGAAAAAAAATCACAAAATGACACCACAAGATATAACATGCCAATAAGATTTAAGTAAAAATAAGATACCTTAATCCTTATAACCATCCACATGATATTTTTTTATGTTTTGTAACACCCCAAAATATAACATAGGAGTTTTAGGGGCATTTTAAGAATTCTATCCTTAAAGTGTTCAAAATTTTTGCAACATGGTATATCGATAATGTTTTTTATAATGGTTTTTAATAATCAAATTAAATTTTGAAAAAGTAGTTTGGAAACCTTTAATTTTAGAAAAATGACTGATTTGTAATAGAGAAAAAATTGTGAGAATTTATGTTGCAGTTTTACCAATTTTCACAATTCAACCTATATCCTCCCCCACCTAGTTTTATTTTCACGTTAGTTTTTCTTCTCCCTCATTCTCCTATTCAATTTTTGATTTCTAAACTCTAATCTTTTGATTCCTCTCAATATCCAAGCCTTAAACCTCTAAAAAATTCCAAGAAGAACATCCAAACACACCATAGATTCCACCATTGTCAAGCTTGTGAGTTTTTTGGGTTTTTGATCAAACACTCACTTTTTCATCATCTAAGAGAACAATTCAATTCCTAGTTAGTTTTAAATGATATCTAGTCTTTTAAACGAAATTTTTGGCCATTAAATCAAGTAAAAAATTAGAGGGTTAATGGTGGATTTTGGGATTTTGGGTAAAAACATGGTTTCAAAGTGTTTTTCAATAAGTTTTGACATGATTAGAAGATTTATAAACTTGTTGTGAAGTTTCATGAAAGATTTCTTGAGTTTTAATGAATTTTCAGAAAGTAGCCATAAAACATGTCAAAAATTTTGATACCATGAATTGAGTAGTTTTGTATAGTTTAAAGGTGGAGAATCTATCCTATATGAATAATTAGATTAATGAAATTAGTTTTAGACAAAAAGATTATGTATAGACCAAGATATTCGAATTTTAAGTTTTATATGTTGAAGGTTTCGATTAAAAGAGAACCTAACTTAGGCTTTGTTTTTAGATTGTTTGATGTGAGTCTTTAGCTGGATGCTGATTGTGTTGTTGTGTGATTTAATTTGATGAAGCGTTGGAATCGATAGGACGTTCTACGAGTAGAGATAAAGCTAAGGAAAAGCTAGTTTGAGCTTTCAGCTTTTCGACGAAAGCGTAATTGGTGAGTGTTTGGAATAATTGCTTGTAGACATGATTCAATGTGTTATTTGGAAATTTAGTTGTAGCCTAAACCCCTACTCTAAATTTTGAGTGTAAGCTTTCTCGTACTCATTTTTATCTTGTGAAATATGTGCTTATGTGATTGTGAATATGTGAACTAAGATGAGATGCAATTACATGTGACAAGTGTTCATGATTATTGTTGTGAAATTGCATATGTAGGCATGTCCAATATCTCAAGTGATAGGATAATTGATGTGATCCGGCTCGGTTGATTGAGTCGATTCACTTGATTGCCCGATCGTCGACGAGAAGTAGTTGGAATTGTCAAAATTGGGTGATTTAGGCTAAGGTTTGCGGAAGCTTTGAAAGGGTTTAGATGAGTGGTTTGGTGTTGGTAGGTTTGGTTTAGAATAGAAACAAGGTAGGATAGAAAAAGGTAATTGATGGAGATGGAAAATAGAACTTAAACGTCAAGAAAGTTTCAATACTATAATGAGTATCGCCCCAAATCTTATATGGTTTAAGGTGAAAAGATGGAAACAGGAATATGGACCTCGACCCGTTACTTAAGAAAGTAAGAACCGAAGGTATATTGAAATGGATGAACACCACACCAGGATTGGTGAAAAGTTCAGAAAGAGTTCAGTTGACGCCACTAGCACGCTAGATAAACCAAATCGAGACTCACAAGAAATATGAGAGGGAGAAACCTCACAAGAACAATAGTTCATTAAAAAATTTGACAAAAAGTCCTTTTACAATGAAATTAATCAACTATTTATAGCCATGACATTGGCTAGTCGAAAAGATAAGAAAAGATGCTGAATGGTTAGCAAAATAAATGCTAAATAGGCTAGAAAATTCCATGTAGCTTCCTAGAACGTCCAAGGGAAGTTTCTTAGCTTGGAAGGCTCAAAAATTAGCTTCTAGATGGAGTCCATTCAGCTGGCATCAATGGAAGGGTGGTGAACTGAAATATCTTGGTAGATTCGGCCTAGGTGCTTGAATGGATTTAATTGAAGTTCCTTGATCAGCTGAATAGTTTAGGAGCTTTAATTGGCAGCTTGGGTATTGTAATGGTCACCCAAGTATGAAAACAAATTCAAAAAGCCTTGTGTGTGTGAAAAAAAAAATTCTGGACAGCCTTGTAATGTGAACGGAATGTGTAGCTGGTCTGAAAGCTTTCAAGGTAGCTTTGGGGAGCTAACCGGCCACTTTGGGAAGAAAGCCCAACAACTATTCTTTGGCCATTCAAGTGCATGAAGAGATGTTTTGAAGAGCTAAACCATCAGCTCACTTATTGCTGTCCCAAGCAATGAACCTGCAGCAAAATTAATTCAGCAAATTAAACACCCTTTGAACACATTAAATCGGTAGCAAATAAACTCATAAACCTACATGAATCTGTTTTGGGACAAATTTAATTCGGTTACAAAGAACTCAATAAATCTGCACATGAAATTTAATTATAGCACCTAATTAATTTGTCTTAGGCTGGAACATATTAAATGACTGTAGGACTTAGGACAAATTAAATGGCCTAAAAACAAACTAAATGGCTGTAAAAATTTAGACACATTGAAGGACTTATTCAGACACACTAATTAGCTTAAAAACAAATTAAATACTTAGCTAAATTTATTAAATACTTAAACTAATTTTATTCCAGTAAATAAAATTAATGAGCTGAAAAGAATTTAAACTGAGCTCAAACGAGCTGAAATAAGCTCATGTGAGCTGAAATAAAATTAGGTGAGCTGAACCAAGCAAAATGGAGCTTGAGAACCTGAATTCAAGCTAAAATCATGGCCGTTCGTGGCCGGGTTCGTATCAATAATTATGTGCTTATGAAGTAAATATGCAATGATAGTGATCGGTAAATTGGTAAGTAATATATGTGTGCTTAATAATCCTTGTGATTCTTAAAACCATTGGATATAGGTGGCATGCCATATGATTGTGATTACTCACTTTTATGTTATATGATTTGGGTGTTGAGGGCCTGAGACATGTTGGAGGGATAAGGGAATGTGAGCAAAGCTCCGTTCAACAGGACATGTGAGGGGAAATAAGGAGAGTGTTAGCTTTATACTTCACTTTTGTGGCATGTTTGACTTTATGAGTCTATGTGGTGTATTGGAGATCCGTGTATCCGATGAGTGATGATAGAGCTAACTTTTATGTTTCATTGCTTAAGTTCCAATTTATCTACAAACATGTTATTGAGTGTTGTGATATACGTTTAAATGTTATGTGATTATTTGTGTAATATGTTGTATGCTTAAAATTGAATATGATTACCATGTAAATGAACTAGTAAATAATGCACGAGTAAGTATAATATGACACTAGAGTTGGAACTGTTGAGTTTGTGGTATATGGTTGTTTCGTGAATGCTTGATGAATTGTTTGCACGGTAGTTTTTCTAGGCATTCACTAAGCTTGTTAAGCTCACCCAATCCTTTCTTAAACCATTACAAATTAATTGTGTGTAAGTGTGAGCGGTGTGGTTCTGAGGGCTATCCAAGCAAGTCCATTTCGATTTTCATAGGGTTTCATTCTTTATTTTGTTATGTTTTGGGAATAAAGAAATGTGGTAGAATTTTACTGATATTTGCCATGATGTTTTGGATGCTTCCATAGATTATTTTTTCCTAAGTTTGTGTGATTCATTTCATATTACATTGATTATTTCTTGGAATTATTTTTGATGTTTGAGACTATTACTACAACCATTTTGATGTTTATTTGATAATGATATGATAGCATGATGAATTGGTACAAGTTGGAATGACTTATATGCCTAAAAATGTCATAGACTATATGCTATGATTTTTTTAAGTTGTTTACATGTTTATTTTGGTTAGAACATCTGGACTCAAAGTATGTTTTATTGGTTTCTTGCTTCGCATGATTACGAGGTTTTGGTCTATTATTTTGGACTTTTTTGGTGTCTATTTAATGAGGTAAATGATGCATAACATTTGGATTTAAGTTAATATTGATTATATGCTTGTAATTGTTGCATTTTTATGGTCCGGAGTAGAGGTATCGATATTCGGGTTTTAAACATGATACCTCTGTGATTTTTGAAAGTGCAAGAAATAGTTTTGTAAGTTGGTATCGATATTTTATCCATTTAGCTAGGTTCAGCTCACCTAATTTTATTTCAGCTCACATGAGCTTATTTTAGCTCGTTTGAGCTCGGTTTAAATTCTTTTCAGCTCATTAATTTTATTTGCTGGAATAAAATTAGTTTAAGTATTTAATAAATTTAGTTAAGTGTTTAATTTGTTTTTAAGCTAATTAGTGTGTCTGAATAAGTCCTTTAATGTGTCTAAATTCTTACAGCCATTTAGTTTGTTTTTAGGCCATTTAATTTGTCCTAAGTCCTACAACCATTTAATATGTTCCAGCCTAAGACAAATTAATTAGGTGCTATAATTAAATTTAATGTGAAGATTTATTGAGTTCTTTGTAACAGAATTAAATTTGTCCCAAAACAGATTCATGTAGGTTTATGAGTTTATTTGCTACCGATTTAATGTGTTCAAAGGGTGTTTAATTTGCTGAATTAATTTTGCTGCAGGTTCATTGCTTGGGACGGCAATAAGTGAGCTGATGGTTCAACTCTTCAAAACACCTCTTCATGGACTTGAATGGCCAAAGAATAGCTGCTGGGATTTCTTCCCAAAGTGGCCGGTTAGCTCCCCAGAGCTACCTGAAAGCTTTCACACCAGCTGCACATTCCGTTCACATTACAAGGCTGTCCAGAATTTTCTTTTCACACACACAAGGATTTTTGAATTTGTTTTCATACTTGGGTGACCATTACAATACCCAAGCTGCCAATTAAAGCTCCTAAACTATTCAGCTGATCAAGGAACTTCAATTAAATCCATTCAAGCACCTAGGCCGAATTTACCAAGATATTTCAGCTCACCACCCTTCCATTAATGCCAGCTGAATGGACTCCATCTAGAAGCTGATTTTTGAGCCTTCCAAGCTAAGAAACTTCCCTTGGACGTTTTAGGAAGCTACATGGAATTTTCCATCCTATTTAGCATTTATTTTGCTGACCATTCAGTATCTTTGCTTGTCTTTTCGGCTAGCCAATATCATGGCTATAAATAGTTGATTAATTTCATTGTAAAAGGACTTTTTGTCAAATTTTTTAATGAACTATTGTTCTTGTGAGGTTTCTCCCTTTCATATTTCGCGTGAGTCTCGATTTGGCTTATCTAGCGTGCTAGTGGCGTCAACCGAACTCTTTCTGAACTTATCACCAATCTTGGTGTGGCGTTCATCCATTTCAATATTCCTTCAGTTCTTACTTTGTTAAGTATCGGGTTGGGGTCCATATTCCTGTTTCCACCTTTTCACCTTAAACCATATAATATTTGGGGTGATACTCATTATAGTATTAAAACTTTCTTGACGTTTAAGTTCTATTTTCCATCTCCATCAATTACCTTTTTCTATCCTACCTTGTTTCTATTCTAAACCAAACCTACCAACTCTAAACCACTCATCTAAACCCTTTCAAAGCTTTTGCAAACCTTAGCCTAAATCACCCAATTTTGACAATTCCAACTACTCCTCGTCGACAATCGAGCAATCAAGTGAATCGACTCAATCAACCGAGCTGGATCACATCACTCAGGGTAAAATTATAGATAGTTTTTTAGTGGTACCGATAATTTTCGTGACTTTGGTTTTTTAATGAGAAGCAGTAAGCAGTTTTGGTATCGATTTTTCAAGCGGTATCGATACCATTTAAGGGAAATTCGATACCTTTGTTATAGTATCAGTACTTATGTAGCCAGTTTTGAAAATTTTCTAAATGGAACTTATGCATGTTTACTTATTAGTATATAAGACTATTTGACGTATGATTAGCATGTAACGATGATAACTAAAGAGTAAGATTGACTTAAAACCTATACGAATGATAATATGAAAGATGTTTCTTTTAGAATAAGCTTTTATTTGTTGTGTGTGACATGAGACTGTGGCGTGACATCTTGATATTTGTGCTCGGTGACCAGGCTAGGTATAGGGTGTTACATTTGGTGGTATCAGAACTCTAGGTTCATTAACTCTTGGACCTAGGTAATTGTTGTCGATTTGGAGTTTCGGAACTCATGAGTCTAAATATCTCTATTTTCTTGAAATATTTTCTATAATTATGATTGAATTGCATGAAATTGTTTGAAATATTCTAATTGAATTGTATGTGGGGTAGGAATGGGAACACATTACTGTTGTAACAGCCCGTTTTTCAGTGGTGTAAAAAATAGTAGTTTCGGGACCACAAATCCGATGAGTAAGTTTATAAATATTATTAGTTAATATTTACGAGTCAAATATAGTTTTAAAAAAGATTTTTGTTATGGTAATTTATGTGATATGAACAATTAGTTAAGTTCAAGTGGTAAGACCTTAAGGTCAAGTGGTTTTTGAAAATGAGGTATCGGGACCTCGTTTCTATAATCCAAGCTGTAATTATTTTTATAAATATTTACAGAGTGTTATAAAGGTTGTTTTAAAGTTTCGTTGAAAAATTTTATTTTTTCAATAGTTAAATAATTAAAAAGGACTAAATCGTAAAAGATGTAAAATTTGAACACTATTTGATTTGAGTGATTAAATGGCTTATGGATTAAAAGAAAATGGACTTACATTGTAAAGACCATTTAAGAATTTAGTGGACAAGTTTGGGCAACTAGAAGCATGAAATTCGGATGATTTTTAAGGTTAAACGAGTAATTTTATAATTGAATTAAATAAAATAAAAATAAAAGTTAACATCATCATTTTTCATGTCTTCTTCACCAAAATTGAATGAAGAAAAACTCCTTGGAAGGGTACAAGCTTCGGCTTTCTCTTTGACGATGCATGTAAGTCCGTTTTAGCCCCATTTCTAATAATTTTTATGTTTTTAAGATCGTTGCAACTAGGTCTAGCTAGCTCGTACCTTTGATTTTGAAATTGTTAAAGATATTGAATGTTTTCATTGAGAAATCTATGTGATTTTAGATGTTAAATGATTAATTTGAAGTGTTGGTTGATGTTTAGAAGTATTTTGTTAAGTAATTTTGATGAATTTACTGAATTAGGGACGAAATTATTGAAATAGTAAAAAATACAAGGATTTGTTGTGAAATTATTACAAAGGTGGGCTATATTTCATGCCATGAACATTTAGCTAAGCTTGAATATGGGAAAAAATGATTAAATTTCATGTTTTAGGCTTAGGGACTAAATTGAATAAAAGTAAAATGTTAAGGGTAATTTTGTAAAAATGTAAAAATGACTAAATTTCATAAAATAAATTATTTTACTACACAAATTAATAAATTAAATGAAATTATTAATTTAGATCAAGACTGAGTGGAAAATTGAGGAGAATGGAAATTTACCAAAATGCCCCTATACTTTGACATTTTTGCAATTTAGCCAGGTAAGTTCTTATGAACTATTATCATCTAATGGTTGATTAAATTGAATGTTTAATGTATGATTTTATTGAATATCAATCAATATTTATATGTTATTATGCAAATTATCATGTCATGAAACGACGTAAATCTAACAACGTACGACGATTATCGAACCCCGTTTGAACCTTAGGAATTTGTAGGATACAAATGACATGTCATTAGGGTTTACATGTTTTGGGTGTTGGTCTTGAATGTCCTACCGGTGGCTGAGTTCTGACATTTGTTACGGATACTTGATAGCTTGTAGAGCAGCACCGTGTAGTTATGTTTTGACCCACAACTTGTGCGAGTAGGCCCATTTTACAACTCGTGTGAGTATACTCATTTCATAGCTCGTGTGAGAAAATATGTAAAGGAAAGTAAAGATTACGGTTATATGTTTAGCACAGTTCATGTGAGCTATCCCGCGTATCTAGTGATATTCTAAACGGTTCAACGGGCATGAGTTTACAAGGAAATGGTAAGTGTTCTATACAAACCAAAACATGTATGTATGAAATACATTAAAATGGTGAGCGACATGGAAAACATGTTATGTTATGATGGATGATAAATTTAATTGAATCATGCTTAGGTATAAAGGCTATCCATGTTAAATTCATACAAATTATGTTTAAATGAACTGACATGTGTTGTTGATGTGCTTTGGCTTGTGCCAAGCTTATGAATGGATTATGTCATGCTTAGCCTTAATGAAAGACATTGAAATGGTAAGTGTTCAATGGGTAATATGCTTATGTACATGAAAAGGTGGTATAAAGCAAAGTATGTAATTTCTTATGACATGGTTTATCTTAAAGTTGATTCTAAAAGTGTTATGTTTAAATGCACTAGCTTGTAATCATGGTTGATGTTATTCTTATATCTTGTGTGTTATACATATGAGACCAGTGAGGAAAGGTAATGAAATGGTAAGTTCATAGTTAAAATGAAATATGATGAAAAGGGAATAATGAGTTGAAAGACGTACTTATTTGTGAGAAATTTATGCATGTTATGGATGAATATACCTATATCATGGACAAATACACTAAGTTGGGAATTGATAATGTTGTTTAGGCTTATGATAAGCATTGGAAATGGAATGGAAAGTAAGTAAATTGAAAGGTGTATAATCTTCTAGAAAGGTTGATGATTATACATTTCGTCTCATAAAATCCTATCATGTTATAAATGATAAATATATGCGACTTTAATGAACTTACTCATTTGTGAGTTGATGATCATATACATTTACGAATCTTAGGGCATTGGCATAGGTCTATGTTTATTTTATAAGGTTTATTATTGAAATAGAATATTATGCTTAAAGTTTATACAAGCTTACTAAGCATTCATTGCTTATGTATTTATTTTCCTTTAGTTTGTAGACTATCAGAAGCTCGATTGGGTTGGAAGCTAGTCGGAGATCCATCACACTATCCATCGATTTTATTGGTAGATTTTGATGTTTTGACCAAGGTTATAATGGCATGTATAGGTAGACTTATGTTTATGGTAATTGATGAGTTTGGCATGTATATGTCATTTTAGTTGATGTAAACTTAGTACTTTTGATGCCTTGTTGATGTGTGTTATTTTGATAGTGTGGTAATGCATGTTTAAATGACCTACGTGATAGGTGATGAATTGACCTCAACATGGTCTAGATATGGTTTACATTGGAAATGTTTTGAGCTAGATGTGCATGATGTAAATATGGTATATAAATGTCGATTATTTGGTACCATTTGGAAATGGTTGGTTTGTGCCATTTAGGTGGTTATGTTGCATGTAAGGAATGGTCCAAATGGTGAGGTTATTTTGATATGGCATGAATCTAATATAGTATCTTTGATATGTAACAATTATGATATGTTTTGGTATGGAAACAAATTAGTTGATAAATGGTAAATGTGCACATTTTTAGGTTGATTTGATGATTTAGGTTTAAGGTGCCTTTTGGCATATTTGTTGTATGGATAAGTGACCTATTGAATTGGTCTTCATATGCATCTTTTGTTATGTTTTGATGCTTTGGTTAAAAGTGAAAAGGGCTTGTTAGAGCATGTTTTGAATGGGTGAAAGAAATGGCTTGAATTTGGCCTATTTTTTGTCCACACGACCTAAGATGTGTCCCCTGTAGGTTTTAAAGGTTGCATTTTGAGAGTTACACGGCTGGGTATACGAGAGTGTGGCTTGGCCATGTGATTCAGGTCAAAGAGTTACACGGGCACGAACACGGGCTGGGACACCACTGTGTGTCCCTGCTTCGAATGTCCACACAGTCGTGTAACCCCTACAGTTTAAAATTTTTTAACTTTTTCCTTAAGTTTTCGTATGTTTCCAATTTAGTCCTGTATTGTTTTTAAATTATTTCTAAGGCCCCAAGGGTATGGATAAGGGAAGATATGTATGTGTTTGAATGGATTCATGAAATGTTTTGAAATGAATGATTTGAAGTTTTGTTTGTAAGGTAACCCTCCGAACCCTATTTCAATGATAAATACGAGTTAGGGGTGTTGCAGCCTTAATCCTAAAATTTTCTTCCAGGAACGAGACTTGGATCATCTCCTCGCCACTCACACCATTTATTTATTTGTTTGTATGTTAGATTAAAATAAATATGTCTCGTAGATGTGTTAATATAAATGTGAATGCATTCGTTTATTCTAAGTTTATTAGCTAGTAAGTTGGAAATTCCTGTAGGAGTTCTTAATGAGGGTTTCATTCAGGCTAGACTAGGCAACAGAGCACTATAGTGGTTGCTTCGAGAGATTTTTTAGAGTAGTGTAGTGGAAGCGTGGTGTAGATTTAGGTTCTACACATTCGTAAAATCTCGATAGAGAGTATTGAATTAGGAACATTAGTTACGAGTTCTTTAGAAGAAAGTGTCGTAGTGAATAGAGGAAGTTGTTAGCAAAGTTACCGTAGAATAGTCTATGGTAGTGAATAAGATCTTAAAGAAAAGCAATATGAAGTTAGAGAGAATAAGAATCAGAGTGTGCAGCGAACATGTGATGGTCAGTGTAAAAGTAGAATTAGCAAATTCTGTGATTAAGCAAGTAACATGTTAGTAGCTAATTTCAAGGACAAAATCCATTTTAAAGGGGGAGATTTCTAACACTCTAAAATAGGGACTAAGAGTTTTAGGGGTATTTTTGGAATTCTAGCCTTAGAGTGTTTGAAATTTTTGCAACATGGTATATCGGTAATGTTCTCAATTATAGTTTTTAGAAATCAAATAAAATTTTGAAAGTGTTTTGGAAACCTTTAATTTTAGAAAAAGGACTATTTATAATAGAGACAAAATTGTGAACATTTATGTTGCAGTTTTACTAATTGTTAAAATTCACTTTATATCTTCCCCCACCTAGTTTAATTTTCACATTAGTTTTTATTCTCCCCCATTCTTGTGCCGTTCCTTGTTCTTCTTTGCTCTCCCATTCGATTTTTTATTTCCAAACTCTAATATTTTGATTCCTCTCAACATCCAAGCCTTAAACCTCCATAAAATTCCAAGAAGAACACCCAAAAACACTATAGATTCCTCTATTGTCAAGCTTGTGAATTTTTTGGGTTTTCAATCAAACATTCAATGTTTTATCAGCTAAGGTAACAATTCAATTCCTAATTATTTTTAAATGATAACTGGTCTTTTAAATGAAGTTTTTAGCTAGTAAACCTCATGTTCTAAATAAAAGCTAAAAATTGGGTCGTTAATGGTGGATTTTTGAATTTTGGGTAAAAACCTGGTTCAAAGTAATTTTCAATTAGTTTTGACATGATTAGAAGGTTTATAAACTTGTTTTGAAGTTTCATTAAAGATTTTTTGAGTTTTAATGATTTTACAGAAAATAGCCATAAAACATGTCGAAAATTTTGGTACCATGAATTGAGTAGTTTTGTATAGTTTAAAGGTGGAGAATCTGTTGTAGGTGAATAATTAGTTGCAAGAAATAAGTTTTAGACGAAAAGATTAAGTATAGACCAAGATATTCAAATTTTAAGTTTTCTATGTCAAAAGTTTTAGTCAAAAGAGAACCTTGCTTAGGCTTGTGTTTTTGGTTTGTTTGATGTGAGTCTTTAGCTGAATGTTGATTGTGTTGTTGTGTGATTTACTTTGTTGAAGCATTGGAATCAATAAGACCTTCTACGAGTAGAGATAAAAGTAAGGAAAAGCTAGTTTGAGCTTTTGACTTTTCTACGAAACCGTAATTGGTGAGTGTTTGAAATAATTACTTGTAGACATGATTCAATGCGTTATTTGGGAATTTAGTTGTAGCCTAAACCTCTACTCTAAATTCCGAGTGTAAGCTTTCTCGTACTCATTTTTATCTTATGAAATATGTGCTTATGTGATTGTGAATATGTGAACTGAGATAAGACGCAATTACATGTGACATGTGCTCATAATTACTGTTGTGAAATTGCATATGTAGGCATGTCAAACATCCTAAGTGATAGGATAGTTATGTTCTTATGATTTAAATATGTAGTGATAGTGAATGGTAAATTGGTAAGTAATATATGTGTGCTTAATAACAAATATTTTGGCCTTATAATTCTCAAAATCGTTGGATATAGTTGGCATGCTATAGGATTGTGACTACTCACTTATATGTTATATGATTTGGGCACTAGGACATGTTGGATGGATAAGGGTATATGAGAAAAGCTCCATTCAACAGGACATGTGAGGGGAAATATGGAGAGTGTTAGCTTTATACTTCATTTTTAGGACATGTTTGACTCTATGAGTTATGTGGTGTGTTGGAGATCCGTGTATCCAATGAGTGATGGTAGAGCTCAGTTTTATGTTTCGTAACTTAGGTTCCAGTTTATCTATAAACATGTTATTGAGTATTGTGATATATGCTTAAATGTTATGTGATTATTTGTGTAATGTGTTATATGCTTAAAAGTGAATATTATTACCATGTAAATGAACTAGTAAATAATGCACGAGTAAGTATAATATGACACTAGAGTTGGAACTGTTGAGGTTATGTTATATGGTTGTTTCGTTAATGCTTGATGAATTGTTTGCATGGTAGTTGTTCTTGGCATTCACTAAGCTTGTTAAGCTCACCCACTCCTATGTAATTGCCAAGGATTGTTTAGACTGTTATGAGTGTAATTTTTGTATGTGATGGTCAATAAAAAGATTAATTCTTCAATAAATCTAGAAAAATGTGACAGTGGATTAGGCAAATTTTGCTTAGGATAGTTTCCCTGAGAATCGACCCCTAAAAATGAGATGTCCTAACTTCAATTACAGTTGCTCTATAGTAGGATTTTTTTAGGTCAATATTTTATGCATTGCCTTTGCTAAATAAACTTGATAAACTTGAACAAATATTTGGACATAAAAGGTTGTTGAGAACTGAAGTACAAAATGTTCTCTATATGGTTTGGCAATAAAAATGTGGTTATGTGGCCATGCAAATCCTTGCATTCATACATTCATAAATACTTTGCTTGAGGGCAAGCAATTGTTTAGGTTTGGTGGAGTGATAACTCTTGAAAAGAGTTATATTTCATGCCCTTAGGGTTAGTTAAGTGCTTGTACTTAAGAGAGTTTAGTTGCATTTTAGGATATTGCATTGGTATTTTTAGAGCATTACATTAAAGAGCTTGAATTGTACTTAAGTGTTACCACATGTTGCTTTAAATTGCCTATGGGGAGGACTTGCTTGGTGGTTGATTGGCAGGTGTAGAGTGTAGGAAAAGGATTAAAGGATTGAAGGTTTGCCGTGACAAATTTTGGAGAGTTTTCCAACACAAATGCTGTACAAATACCTGGAAGATGCCTAGTTAACACTCAATATGTACCATTCTCATCACCATATGTATTTGTACCAGATAAATCCACCTGAAAAAGAGAGAAAGGATTATGGGCTGATGGACCTACCTTAGAAGGAAGAGATAGAAAAGCCAAAAAAAGAGAGGACAGTAGAGTGAGGACTATAGAGGGGACCAGCTAAGAATAAGGGCAAAGAAAAAGGTGGAGTAAGAAGGTAGTGATCCTTGGCCACCGTAAGACATTGCATTGCCTATGTTGATAGCTAGATAGGCGAAAGTTGTCATCCCAGAATTCTTCCTCTATTTCTTATCTTGTTTCTTCGCGAGCTTAATTGACTCTATTTCTTATCTTGTTTCTTTGTGAGCTTATTTGATAAAGAAAATGTTGGGTGTTGTGTTAAACTTGAATTTTATTTGCCAACCCATGAGCTAAATCTCTTAGTGTTGGGATTACTTTGATGAAACCCTGATTTCTATTAATAACTGAGGTTTATGTATGGATTAATCTACTATTTCATTCAAGGATATTTTAGGATTGCATGCATGCGGTGCATTGACGAATGTGCAGCAAGTATATAAAAAATAACCTAAGTCTGATAAGGTTAGGTTATTTAGATTGAAACTGAATGATATGAGCAAGTGTTTAATCAATTACTCGTACCAGTCTCTAGACATAGAGTAGTATTTCATACAGAAGGAAGAAGAAACAATATTGGGAACCAAACTCAAGGCCTATAGACATATAGTGCCCTAGGTAAGGTAACTTTAGGTCTTGCTCACGAAAGAAGTAAACCACAGTAAAACCATTCTGATTAGTAGAATAATTAAGATTTTTCTGAATCTCTTAAGGGTAGATTCTTTAGTAACCCTAGCCTACTCAATCAACATCGTATTCCCTCTATCATTTCTAGTAGTGTCTTTGTCACAACCTTCTTAATTGATTGCTTATTCATTTTACACATTTTATAAATTATCATTCTCTCAATTGCCACTGCATTCTTATTATTGGTTTTCCATAGCATTTAATCATACTTCACTATAATAACTTGACCAATTTACACTTGTCCGTGGAGACAATCTCACTCATCACATTATTACTTGACTCGATTTTTATACTTGCACAATTTGCATATCATATTCACATACAACATATAGTGATTAAATGTTAGCCAATATGTGTAACAAAATAAAAATTCAAAAAGAAAATCAAAACGAGTAGGAAAAGTATGTGAAACACAAAAGCATTGTGAGTGAGATGTACAAAAAAGGTTAAAAAGTCACAAAAGTAGAGAAACTCAATCATTGATGAACAAAAACATTTGAGCTAGCCGTAATTGCTATATTATGTTGTGACTTCCTATGTAGAGAAATAAGGAAGGTGAGAGAAGGAAAAATAAGACATTGAGCGGGGAAAGGTTACTAAGGGGGAGAATAGGGAACAATACGATGTGCCAAACTATTGTTGTGCTTGAAACTATTTTCATGCTTCCTATTCTTAATTTCATACATATCCTAAGCTTAAGAACATTACAAGCCGAAAAGTCCAGTGTGACCTAGGTAGACTTATTCATGAGTTGACATCATATTAAGTAATCACATTTACGAATGTTTGTATTCTACTAGAATAATTAAATTATCTATATGATTTGTTGATGGATGCATATGTTTGAAAATCGTAATGCTTGTGTACTTTGTAATATACTAAACTTAGGTGTTTGATATTGAAAGTGGTAAGTTGTTTATATATCATGCCAGGATTATGTGTAAATACAAAAATGCGTAGTTATTACTCCAAAACCAATCCTTGTACTATACTTGTTCAAGGGTCATCTTTTATGGTTCTATTTTTGTCTTACTTTACTTGAGAACAAGAAATGGCTTAAGTGTGGAGAAGTTTGATCTGCCGTAATTCGGTGTAGTAGATTAAACTAGTTTTCGTACTTGGGGAGGTTGAATACGAGCAATTTTAGTGTGTTCTATTTATGTTTTCTTAGCTTAGTTAAATTCAATATAAAGTGCATTTTGAGTCTTTTATTGACCTAAGGGGTCGACTGAGGCCTAACGGTGAGCTAACATAGTTAGTCAGTGTGCAGGAGACCATTCAAAAGAATAGAAACTCAAAGCTGGATGTTATGTTGCAACACAGGGAGTTCGATGTTGCAACATAGGAAATAGAAGACTAGGATTGCTATACTACCTTGGGTGTCGCAACATAGCAAAGGGTTGTCGTAACATACCCCTGAACCATGCATACTGCCTTCGATATCACAATACAGGAACTAGGGTGTCACGACATCAATCCTGTATGAGAAGCACTTACAAGCAAGGGGTATTTTGGTTCACAAATGGAAATTAAACACGAGAATGTCAGCAGACCTAGGGATAAGGATGATGACAACCTTAAAGCTATAAATAGGCTCTTAAAACACTTGTTTGAAGATAGATTTTACACTCGAAGTTTTTCTTTGTAGATTTAGTCTTTAGTTTTTGATTTGCCATGAATTACACTAGTATTTAAATCCTTTTTAAACATAACTTTATCTTGTTTAGTAGCTAAATGAAAGCATCTTAGTATATCTTTAGGTTTTCATACTTAAAGTAGTAATTCATGCTTTCTAGTAGTTTTCATTACATTTTATATATCTAAACAAGGTTACATGACCTTTTAGGTCAAGTCAGGAGCTAAAGATGCTTATTTGGGCCAAAACTAATGCCTATGTCGTGATACCAAGACACTGATTTCTCAACATCAAAGATAAAAGCCAAAAACAAGCTCTGGAGCAAAAATCCCTCGATGTCGCGACATACCCCCTGTGGTTGGTTGCAACATCGCAGGCCCAACTCAAACAATACATAATGAAACATTGGGAGAAGCCATAGAAAGATACAAAACCATCGTTAAATTAATGTTGGGTGGTGTAAACTGAAAAATATATAGGATTTTTCCTATATAAGCCATCACCTTTTTACTTAAATTTGTTGTTAAAACCAAGTAGTTGTTTAATAAATTAATGAAATATGCGAAAATATTAAATTAAGAAATGGAAATTATTAAAATGTGATTTTATGCTTTATTATATAGTTTTCATGCATAAAATGGCTTATTTTATTTTAGTTTGAGCATATTATATTTTAAGCTATAAAGTGGGCCATGCATGATTAAATTAAATAATAAAATATAAAGTTATATTTAATAATTCATTTTTAATATTTCATTAATAAATTGGATTTTAATTAATAAGTAAATTAATTAATTGAAGTGGTTAAAATTATATTATTTGGTCCTCTAAACTATCTACTACTTTTGGACATGTCTGAGAGTTTTCTTTTAATTGCAAAACTGTCCAAATTGGGGACCAAGTCAACCCAATTTTCGGCTGCACATGGCTGATCATAAATAAATTTTTGGTTTAATTACACAAGGTCCTTGAAGAGTTAAAGAAATCAGAGATTTTCCCGAAGATTTACTGGTGACCGAGTCTTAGTCTTGAGTTGTGGTGGCACTCAAATTGACCAAGAATCAACCAGAATCAGCCACATTTCCTCAATTCATGGCCGACCATCCTTGGATGAAGTTTCAAAAGATGGACACTCCTACTTTTAGGAAACTAGCTCCCTTGCCTCACCTATAAATAAGAGCTCATTTCTCACTTTTTCAAGCATCCTTCACTCATTCATTGTAACACTCCGAAATTTGGGCCTAGAAGAAGTAGGTTTTGAGGAAGGGAACAGTTAGGAGAATCCACAGAACTATTTAGTTGTCCAAGGAAGTGACACAAATTGCTTGTTTGCTTTAATGGCTAAGTGATTTGGGTATGTATAAGAATGTTTGAGAAGCCTGGGTTCAAGTCTTGGCTTTTGCAGAATTTTTAGTTTTGCTTTTAAATGAGTCTTGACATTGGTATATAGGCCATATAAATAATAGTGTTTGTTTTATGATACAAAAAGAGCTTGTGGTCTAGTGGCAAGGTGGTGTGTGGTGTAACTGTGAGGTCTGAGGTTCTAGTCCTGGGTTGTGCAATGGAGTATTTATTTTGCTGCTTGAGCTGTGTAGGTAGTGGAGTTGGACTGAAACACATCTAAGGGGAGTTTGAATGGAATTTGAATGGAGTTGTTGGGGGAGTTGAGGAGAAATTGGTGGAGGGATTCAATGAGGGATAAGGGGAGAGATTTTAGGAGAAAATCAAGGGATGTGAGGGGAGAGGTAGAAGTGTGCTGAAAGTGGACTTTGGTACTCAAGAAATTTGGCCAGAGGGGTATACTGCTCATTTTGGTATACTTTTCATTTCGGTTTTATGTGGTGTTTTCCCTCTTTTTGTTTGAAGGCCGAATGTGGTGAGGGGTTTTTGCATTTTCTTCTGTTTCATTTTTTTAGTGTTTGGCAACCTCTCTTTGGTCGAATATTGCCTCTCAATTACCTCTCTCAATTGCCTCTTCTTGTTTCCGTTCCCAAGGAATCCTACTGGTGGCTAAGTTTATCTTCTCTCCTTTTTCATTCTTTTTCTTTTCCTTCTAATGAAACCCCTTCATTCCCTAAACCATTTCTCCTTCATTCTTGTCGATTTGCTCTCCTTCTTCTGCCCTCATTGTGCCGACTTTTTCCTTTCTTTCTGCCAATTTTGTATACCATTCCTATTCTACGGTTTTGTACTTTCGGTAAGTTGGTGTTCGTTTTGGCTTAAATTGTTTTAGTAGATAATTGTTGTTATGGGGTTTCGACTGGATTGTAGGTAATAACCCCGAGATCTAGTGACTAATGTTGTTCTGGTGAGTGAAATGCTTAGGGATTCGGTTGTTCAATCAAGGTTCGGAAGTGTTTGAGGACTGTCTGCGCATATTCTCGTAAACAGGTGTGTAAACACCCCACTGTAACTGTAGAACGACAAAAGTCAAAAAGTCGAAAATACGACGTTTGAGACCACACGAGCATGCGATAGCTCGTGTGGTAAGCCAAACCCATGAACCATTGGCGATAGACTGTAGAGGCTTCCATGAGCATTTTCATGGGCTTAGGCCGTAATAGGCCACGTTAGGCCAAAATGGGCCGTGTAGGCTCATTGGGCTCGTGGGCCCCACACAGATGAAATCCACGATTTGTGGCAAATATTGGACTGGGTTATGTAGATCTCTTAGTCGTGGCGAAATCTAGGCTGAACGGGCCGCACGAGCATGTGCGCCCACTTGGGCTGAGTAATGGGCCTTGGGCCCATTAAACTGTTATGACCAATTAGGTTACCTAAGTCGCTTGAGGCAACTACGGACCTTTCGAGAGGTCGATATCTATATCGAGACCCTAAAATAGGTAAAATGACTAAAATACCCTTACAGGGTAAAATAACCAAAATACCCTCATAGGGTAGAATGACCAAAATACTCTCATAGGGTAAAATGACCGAAATACCCTTATAGGGTAGAATGACTGAAATATCCCTATAGGGTAAAATGACTGAAATACTCCCTAAGGTAGAATGATTGAAATAACCTCATAGGGTAAAATGATAGAAATACTCCCATAGGGTAAAATGACTAAAATACCCCCATATGGTAGAATGATCGAAATACCCCAATAGGGTAAAATGACCGAAATACCCCTATAGGGTAAAATGACTGAAATACCCTCTTAGAGTAGTATGACTAAAATACCCTCATAGGGTAAAATAAAAGTTATACCCCTAGGAGATGAAATGACTGTTATGGCCCTATGTTATGTATGACTGATTTGCTTTATGATATGTATGACTATGATTGAGCATGACATTTTGCATACATGTATGAGATTATGTCACGATATATTGCATGGGGATGGGTTGTTATATTTGGAGGAAATGTATCGTACTGATAAGGTTGCATGGGTCGCCCAAGATGACTATGGACCTACTGATGGCTATATGTTGTTTATTTTACTGGCAACTTTTGCTACAATACTGTTTAGTGTCACAACCGGTGCTAATCTTGGTATGTCTGGCTAGGTGGGTTGATTTTATCCCCACATGGTGTGTTTGGCGAAACGGAGTAGTGTGTAGAGGATGGATTGTGTAGGATTTCTAACTGCATATCTGCACTGATTAATGATTTTGTACTGTTACTGCATCGATTAATGATATTACATACTGTTCACTGCATGACAGATTTATATTACTGTTATGGGCCAACGCCCCACTGATATATTACTGAAATTGGGCAAAGGCCCTACTGATTATTTGCATCGTGATGGGCTCAAGCCCAATCGTTTACTGTTACGGGAAAGAGCTTAGGCCCGCACTGAACTGGACTGTTACTGTAACGGGCTCAGGCTCAAACTGCATTTATCTACTGTTTACTTGACTGTTTTCTTGTTAGGGGATTACACACTAAGTTTTTGTAAACTCACCCCTTTATTTAATTGTACATGTAATCCTTAGTTGTAGGTGGGTTGGTACTGCGAGAGACTCGATGATGGCCACACAACCGTATCAGCTTTCGTTTTTAGCCTTTGATTTAGAAGTAACTGAATTTGGGTATTTTTATGTAAAAAGGCCTCTTTAAAGTTATAAATTTTAAATTGGGGTTTTTATTTATTTAGTTTGATATAAACTGCTTGTTGTAGAAAAATACGAGTTTTTAAAAGGTAACTGTTTTCAAAGACACCACATTTTCGCAACATTTCCCAAATAAAAAACTTTCGCAATAAATGAGGTTTTGGAAAATTTATAACATTTTAAAAGTGATTGGATTTTAATGATGCATGCTTGGAAATGAACAACCCATTTTGCAATCACCGTTTAATAACAAAATGATTAATTGGTTTTAAGGATTTCAACGACAACAAGTTGTATGCTAAACACCTCAATGTGGCACCGCCAGATTCGCCCATAACTGCTAGGCCGGGTTTGGGGTGTTACATTCATCATTCTCTCTTCTCTAAACTCTCTTAGCTATCTTTGCCCCTTACGCCTATCATCATCCCTGCATAAGGATTTTTATCAAAATTAGCCTCTTAAAGAACCCTTTGTCGGCCACCTTGGAGAACCATCAGCAAAGGAGCAAAGCAAAGAAGCGAATGAGCCTCGTCAGTCAGAGTCTTAGGTGACAGCCATTTTGAATTGAGTTTAATCTTCCTTTTCTTTAATTTAATATAAAGATGTTTGCTATGTGTTCTTCATTCTTGTTTACAACAATGCTAACTAAATTTTATTTAAGCTAGGATGATTGCATTGATTAAATAATATTTATTTGATTCATGCTTATAATGTTTGTGCCTTAATCGATCATGTTTTCAATTAAAATCAAGTCTATTTTTCGTTCATACGAGATTGAAATGCACCTGAATTAGCTGAGCGATCATGACCAGATGACGGCTAGTGGACACATAATTGAAATGTGCATGCTCAATTTAGATCCTGACCCGATTAAAGTGTAGGTTACATAATAACTCTGACCAAGCTCTGTTATCTGCATAGTTTTTAGATTTGTGTGATTAAAATTTTCAAACCTAACACGTCCTTGTTACCTCACACGAATGCTAAGAAACCTTTAGTAAATAAGGATCAGTAAAATGCGTATTTACTAAGTAAAGGATTCTGAAAGGACCTAATGTGGTTTCCAAACTCATGAAAGATCGAGTTGCCATGGAATGTTTTTCCGAATGTTATTAAGCTTGTTGATAATAAATTGATTTTACTTAAAGTAATTATCCTAGTTTATTTATGTTATAATTGTTACAAATTGTGTTTAATTTTACTAAAATCTATTTCATTCATATAGTTTGCATACTTAGGATAATTTGCATTAGGGATCATTGCATTTAGTTTAATATATTTTAACCACCATTTCTCAACTATATTGTGTTTTTATTTACCAAATTGTTAATATAATTTTACAAATTAAGTGACTTAGCACAAATACAATCCCTGTGGAGACGATAACTCGATAATTACCTATTACTTAATAACGATTGTGTAGACTTGGACAAATCTACGCGTTATAAGTTTTTGGCGCCGTTGCCGGGGATTGTTTACTACTGTCATTGGCATTTTTTCATGAAATTATTTATTTTCAATTTGATTTATTTCTAACATTACTAAGTTATTCTTTTTAATTTTTGTGATTTTCTTTACAGGTGTTTATGAGCATAAATCGAATTATCGATTTACTCCCTGTAGACCCCGAAATTGAGCGAACTTTCAGACAAAGAAGACGTGAATGAACAACTCAAAGACAAGTCAAGATGGACCTTGGAAATTAGAACCAAGACCAAGGTAATGAAGTCGATCATGTACGAAATCCTATCCTCATCGCTAAAGCTAGGGATCGATGCATCATACAATATGATGTGCCACTCTTCAGTGAGTTAAACCCAAGAATTAGAAGGCCAGATATTGAGGCAACCCAGTTTGAATTAAAACCAGTGATGTTTCAAATGCTACAAACGGTGGGCCAAATTAGTGGTATGCCGACAGAAGATCCACATCTCCACCTTCGATTGTTTATGGAGATGAGTGATTCATTCAAGATAGCCGGTGTGACTGAAGACGCACTAAGGTTGAAGTTGTTTCCATACTCGTTGTGAGATCGAGCATGAGTATGACTTAATTCATTGCCACCAAGTTCCATATCTACATGGCAAGAATTAGCGGAGAGATTATTGGTTAAGTATTTCCCACCCAGCAAAAATGCTAAGTTGAGGAACGAGATCACAACTTTCTAACAGTTGGATGATGAGTCCTTGTATGAGACTTAGGAGCGACTCAAGGAGTTACTTCGTAAGTGTCCTCATCATGGGATTCCACATTGTATCTGTTGAATATTGGCAATATCCCACATTAGGAAAAGATAGAAATGGAGGGGGTTTGGTTTGTTATATATAGAACCCCTCCCCCTTTGGTTGTATCATCCCAAAATCTTCTCCTTTGTAATATTTCTAGAGGAAATATTAATTTGGTAGTGTCCGAGGACATAAGCTAAATTGGCCGAACCTCGTTAAAACTCTGGTATTTTATTTCTTATTTGTTTGCTTTTATTTAATAGCTTTATGTTGGTTATATTTATTTAGTTATTATTGCTATAAATATCTAAGTGAGTTCTGTCTAGTTGTTGGGTTTTAAGCGGGACCATTGTGACCCCTCCAATTTAACTGGGAATTTTCTTAGTATAATTGTTGGCATAATAATTATCTAAATATTTCTGATAATATTGTTATTAATATTATCGTCGCTTCCGCAACAATTGGTATCCGAGCCAAGGTTTTGTAGTATGCTCTGTGTTTGCAGCTTAGTCTGATCTTACACATCAGAAACATTTCCTAAAGCTTGTGGGTATTCTGCATTTGGTGGCTATTAAGTAGAAGCTATGGCAAAAATGACAGAAGAAAAACCATCCATATCAACAACTTCCACTTCGTACATTTTGCCGAGGATTGGAACTGCAAATACGAGATTTGTAGTGGAAATTTTTGATGGAACAGGTCATTTCGGCATGTGGCAAAGTGAGCTTCTAGATGCCCTCTTTCAACAGGGTCTAGATATTGCCATTGAGGAAGAAAAACCAGAAGGGGTTGATGATAAAGAATGGAAGACCATCAACCGATTGGCATGTGGTACAATTCGATCATGTCTTTCCAGAGAGCAGAAGTATACATTCAGTAAAGAGACTTCTGCAAGTAAATTGTGGAAAGCATTGGAGGAGAAATTTCTGAAGAAGAACAGTCAAAATAAGTTACATATGAAGAAAAGACTGTTTCGTTTCAGTTATGTTCCTGGTACCACGATGAACGAGCACATTACCAATTTTAATCAGCTGGTGGCTGATTTGTTGAATTTGGATGTGACTTTTGAAGACGAAGACTTGGCGTTAATGTTGTTGGGATCGCTTCCTGAGGAGTTTGAGTACCTTGAAACTACTCTACTTCATGGAAAATCGGAAGTAACTTTCAATGAAGTAACTGCTGCATTGTATAGCTATGAACTACGCCGAAAGGATAAGTTGAAAGGTTCAGGTGAAGCAGCAGTGGAAGCATTGGTAACAAGAGGTCGTCAGCAAAGTCAGTCTAAGGGGAAGAGAAGAAAGTCCAAAGGTCGAGCTGTTGCCAAAGATGAATGTTCTTTTTGCAAAGAAAAAGGACATTGGAAGAAAGATTGTCCAAAATTGAAGAAAAAAGGGAAGACTCCGCAAGATGCAAATGTTGCAGAATGCAATAGTGAAGCAGAGTCAGACTTTTCTCTTAGTATGACATCTTCAACATTATATGCAGATGAGTGGATCATGGATTCTGGTTGTTCCTATCATATGTGTCCCATTCGGGAATGGTTCTTTGAATTTCAAAAACTAGATGAAGGGGTTGTTTACATGGGTAATGATAACACATGTAAAATAGCCGGGATAGGTTCAATTAAACTGAGGAGTCATGATGGATCTACTAGAATTTTGCGGGATGTACGATATGTCCCAAAGTTGAAGAAGAATCTCATCTCTTTGGGGTCGTTAGAATCTAAAGGCCTAGTTGTGACAATACGAGATGGAGTTCTTAAAGCAACTTCAGGAGCATTGGTGATGTTGAAAGGCATAAGAAAGAACAATCTGTATTACTACCAAGGTAGTACAGTGGTCGGGACAACAGCAGCAGCAATTACGAGTACCAAGAAGGACGCTGAGGCAACACAGCTGTGGCATATGCGTTTGGGCCATGCTGGTGAAAAATCCTTGCAAACTCTAGCCAAGCAAGGATTATTGAAAGGTACAAAGACTTGCAAACTTGAATTTTGCGAGCATTGTGTTCTGGGAAAACAACGAAGGGTGAAATTTGGCACTGGGATTCACAATACTAAAGGTATTCTGGATTATGTGCATTCTGATGTATGGGGACCGTCCAAGACTCCATCACTTGGAGGAAGACGTTATTTTGTCACCTTTATTGATGATTTTTCCAGACGAGTTTGGGTGTTTCCTATGAAGAACAAAGATGAGGTGCTTGAAGTTTTCCTTAAGTGGAAAACTAAAGTTGAAAATCAGACAGGAAGGAAGATTAAGGTTCTCCGATCAGACAACGGTGGAGAATATAAAAGCGATCCTTTCCTGAAGATATGCCAAGATTGTGGCATAGTAAGGCACTTCACCGTAGGTGGAACACCGCAACAGAATGGGGTGGCAGAGCGTATGAATCGAACGCTTGTGGAGAAAGTTCGATGTATGTTATCTAATGCTGGATTAGATAGAAAGTTTTGGACTGAGGCTGTGACGTACGCTCAACATCTCATCAATCATTTGCCATCATCTGCTATAAATGGCAAGACTCCTTTGGAGAAATGGTATGGAAAACCTGCTACTGATTATGACACCTTGCGCATTTTTGGTTCTATTGCATATTATCATGTGAAAGAATCAAAGTTAGATCCAAGAGCAAAGAAGGCTCTATTCATGGGCTTCAATGCTGGTGTTAAGGGATATCGTTTGTGGTGTCTAGAGGCAAAGAAGATGATAATCAGTAGGGATGTTACCTTTCATGAATCTGCCATGTTGAATAAGGTAAATCCAGAAGGAGTGAGTAGTACTTCGCAGCAGGTGGAGTGTACTCCGCAGCAGGTGGAGTTTGAGCAGAGTGTGGTAATTCCACAAAAGGTACCACTAGTGATTCTTCATTGGCAGATGCAGAGTCAGATGAGGAAGAGGTTTCTACCCAAGAACCTCAACAGCAATCAGAGCCAATTGCAGTCAGAAGGCAGAGACGAGAAATTCAGAAACCTGCTCGTTTCACTGACATGGTAGCTTATGCACTTCCAGTTGTTGATAATATTCCATCCACTTACACCGAAGCCATTCAGAGTTTAGAGAATAATAGATGGTTAGGTGCAATGGAAGAGGAAATGCAATCTCTAGAGAAAAACAAGATGTGGAAGCTGGCACAACTACCAAAAGGGAAGAAGGCGATTGGTTGCAAAATTGAAGACACTATTGAAGTTTGTGTTATGAGAAGATGTTCGAAGATGTGGAATATCGCCAAGGTGGAGATTTGTTGAATATTGGCAATATCCCACATTAGGAAAAGATAGAAATGGAGGGGGTTTGGTTTGTTATATATAGAACCCCTCCCCCTTTGGTTGTATCATCCCAAAATCTTCTCCTTTGTAATATTTCTAGAGGAAATATTAATTTGGTAGTGTCCGAGGACGTAAGCTAAATTGGCCGAACCTCGTTAAAACTCTGGTATTTTATTTCTTATTTGTTTTCTTTTATTTAATAGCTTTATGTTGGTTATATTTATTTAGTTATTATTGCTATAAATATCTAAGTGAGTTCTGTCTAGTTGTTGGGTTTTAAGCGGGACCATTGTGACCCCTCCAATTTAACTGGGAATTTTCTTAGTATAATTGTTGGCATAATAATTATCTAAATATTTCTGATAATATTGTTATTAATATTATCGTCGCTTCCGCAACAGTATCCAGTTGGAGACATTCTATAATTGTTTCAATGAACATACAAGATTGATGGTAGATGCTTCCACGAATGATGTAATTTTGTTTAAGTCTTATAATGAGGCTTATGAGATCATTGAGAGGATCGCGAGTAATAACTATCAATGACCAACAAATTAAACAACTTCAGGAAGACGCATAACTGGAGTTCATGAAGTTGACTCTTTCACTTCGTTATCAGCTCAGGTATTGTCTATTTCCTCTATGATAAAATAGTTAACCGCTAATAGTACTAATAATTCTGTAGCTCAGCCACCAAGTCCGTTTGAAGTACTTTCCTATTTATACTGTGGGGAAGGTCATTCTTT
The DNA here is from genome assembly GCF_007990345.1 of Gossypium hirsutum. Taxonomy (NCBI): domain Eukaryota; kingdom Viridiplantae; phylum Streptophyta; class Magnoliopsida; order Malvales; family Malvaceae; genus Gossypium; species Gossypium hirsutum. Next base: position 41,476,839 of record NC_053437.1, read on the forward strand.
TGAGAATTTTCCATCAAATCCCGAGTCAGTCTACTATGTGGGGAACCAATATCAAAATAGGAGGGCACAAGGACCCTAGTCCAACTTCTACAATCCTTCATGGCGTAATCATCCTAACTTTTCTTAAAGCAACCAAGGAAATGGACCAAACAACAACTTATTACAGCAAATATCCAACCAATCTCAAGGGTATAATCAGCAAGCTTCAAAACCACCTCAAGCTGAGGCATCAAACAGTTTGGAGAACTTGTTGAAAGCGTACATGGAAAAGAATGACGCTTTGATTCAAAGCCAAGCAACAACAATGAAATTTTGGAAAACCAAATGGGTCAGTTAGATACGGAGCTATGTAATAGACCATAAGGAACCTTGACGAGCGATACTGAGAATCCAAGAAATTTGGGTATAGAACATATCAAGGCGTGGCATTACGAAGTGGTAAAATTCTAGAACCCTAATTAATTGATATCGAAGATGAGCCCGTTGAGAAGAATCAACCAGCTGTTGAAGTTTCTACACCAAAGGAATCAGAATTTGCAAAGTCTGACAAGGTAAATCTGAACCTAGTAAATTCAAATACTTTAACATCTTCTTTGGATGTAGATTTACCTACTCAGAAAAGTTGTCCAGTTCAAGTGAAAGTTCCATTACCTCCATATCCACAAAGATTGTAGTAACAGAAGCAAAAACAGAATGTGCAATTCAACAAGTTTTTGGATGTTTTGAAGCAGTTACACATCAATATTCCGTTGGTGGAGGCTTTAGAACAAATGGCTAATTATGTGAATTTTATGAAGGATAAACTGTCCAAGAAGAAATGACTGAGTGAGTATGATACTGTTGCCTTGACAAAGGAGTGTAGTGCATTCTTACAGAACAAATTGCCACCGAAATTGAAAGACTCAGGAAGCTTTACTATACCCAGTAACATTGGTGAATCTTACTATGGTAAAGCTTTGTGTGACTTAGGAGCGAGTATCAACTTGATGCCTAAGTCTATTTTGAGGAATGTTAGGGATAGGTGAAGTAAGACCTACAACTGTGACGCTTCAGCTAGTGGATTGATTTGTAGCATATCCTGAAGGAAAGATCAATGATGTTTTGGTGTAAGAGTTGATAAATTTATTTTTTCTGCTAATTTCATTGTCTTAGATTTTGTAGCAGACAAGGAAGTTCTGATCATCCTTGAGAGACCTTTCTTAGCCACGGGAAGAACGTTAATTAATGTGCAGAAAGGAAAACTCACCATGCGAGTTCAAAACGATCAGGTAACCTTTAACATTCTTAAAGCAATGAAATTTCCTGATCCGGTAGAGGAGTGTTCAGTTATGAAAGACATAGAAACCTTGGTTTCTATGGAAAGGAATTTTGAAGAAGATCCATTGGAGAAAGCCTTAGATCTTAACCCTTTAGAGGATGAAGAAGGTGAAGAAAACATGGCTTTGATGGAAGCCAATCTGAGAAATTTTATTCAATCCACACGATTTAGACTATATGAGTTAGAAGTTAGAGAATTTGTGCAACCCAATTTGTCAATCGAAGAACCACCTACACTCGAACTAAAGGTACTTCCTTCCCATTTGAAATATGTTTATTTAGGTGACTATTCTACTTTTCCTGTGATTATTTCAGCAGAACTAACGAAAGATCAAGAGTAACAACTGATTTTTTTTAAAGAAATTTAAGAAAACAATTGGTTAGACTATAGTTGATATTTGAGGTATAAGCCCTTCTTTCTGCATGGATAAAATCATTTTAGAAGAAGGTGAAAATGCTCGAATTGATGGGCAGAGGAGACTCAATCCTATTATGAAAGAAGTTGTGAGAAAGAAAGTGATCAAATGGTTAGATGCATGAATCATCTATCCTATTTCAGATAGTTTGTGGGTAAGTCCGATGTAGTGTATACCGAAGAAAGGTGGAATCACAATTGTTAAAAATGACCATAACGAGTTAATTCCAGAAAGAATTGTTACCGGTTGGAGAATTTGTATTGAATATAGAAAGTTGAACAAAATCACTCGGAAGGACCATTTTCCGTTGCCTTTTATGGATCAAATGTTAGATCGACTGGCAGGTAATGAATTCTATAGTTTTTTAGATGGCTATTCGGGATATAACCAAATAGTTGTAGCCCCAGATGACCAACATAAAGTAACCTTTACTTGTCCATATGGTACGTTTGCTTTTAGGCGAATGCCTTCTGGTTTATGCAATGCACTTACAACTTTTCAACGATGCATGATAGCAATATTTACTGATATGGTAGAAAATATTGTTGAGGTTTTCATGGATGATTTTTCTATTTTCGGTAACACTTATGATATCTGCTTGAGTAATTAGGCTAAGGTACTGGAGAGATGTGAAGAGACGAATCTTGTCTTTAATTGGGAAAAATGTCATTTTATGGTCAAGGAAGGGATTTTCTTAGGTCATAAGATCTCAAAGAAAGGAATTGAATTCGATAAAGCAAAGGTGGAGGTAATTGAAAGATTACTGGCCCCAATAAATGAGAAAGGAGTCAGAAGTTTATTAGCCGTTGCCAGTTTTTATCGAAGGTTAATCAAAGATTTCTCAAAAATTTCTAAACCGTTGTGTTTGTTGATAGAGAAAGATACAGTGTTTGATTTCAACAAAGCATGTTTGGAACCTTTTGAAGAGCTAAAGAAGTGGTTAATCTCAGCCCCAATAATCGTTGCACCTAATTGGAACTCACCTTTTGAGTTGATGTGCGATGCAAGTGACTATGTCGTTAGAGCTGTGATGGGTCAAAGAAGAAATAAAGTGTTTCACCCTATTAACTATACAAGTAGAACTTTGACGGGAGCCCAATGTAATTATACGGTAACTGAAAAGGAACTATTTGTTATAGTTTTTGATTTTGACAAATTCCGCTTATATCTTATAGGTACCAAAGTTACAGTATTTACTGACCATGCGGCCATTAAATTCTTGCTCACAAAAAAAGATGCAAAACCAAGGCTAATTCATTGCATACTTTGACTCCAAGAATTTGACCTTGAGATCCAAGATAGAAAAGGTGTCGAAAATCAAATAGCTGATCATCTATTGAGGTTGGAGCAAGATGAGGTAACTGAGTCATGTGTGGCTATCAACGAGAATTTCCTAGATGAACACTTATTTGAGGTAAATCAAATTCATGAAGTACCCTAGTTTGCTGATTTGAGGTAAATCAAGAAATGACATACCGATAGTCGGTATTATCTTTGGGAGGATCCGTTTTTATTTAAACAATGTGCAGATAATATAATCCAAAAGTGTGTAGCTGAAAGTGAGATTGCTGAGATCTTGTATCACGCCATTCATCTCCAAGTAGGGGACATTTTGGTGGTTCACATATTATAGCAAAGATTTTGCAAGGTTTTTTTTGGCCTACACTATTTAAAGATACTTATGCTTATGTTAAGAACTGTGATAAATGCCAAAAGACTGGAAATATATCAAGGAGGAATGAGACGCCTCTGACAAATATTTTGGAGATTGCATTGTTTGACCTATGGGGCATTGACTTCTTAGGCCCGTTTCCTTTTTCGTATGGGAACAAATACATCTTAGTTGTTGTGGACTATGTATCCAAGTGGGTTGAAGCTGAATCATACCCTCAAAATGATGCTAAGGTAGTCATGTAATTTCTACATAATCATGTGTTTACACGATTCGGGACACCAAGAGCTATTTTAGTGACGAAAGTTTTCACTTTGTAAACAAATGGCTTAAGTGGTTGCTTGATAAATATGATGTGAAGCACAAGATTGCTACTGCCTATCACCCTCAGTCTAATGGGCAAGTTGAAAGAGTGAATAGCGAAATCAAAGGTATCATTGAAAAGGTAGTATGCCCTAGTAGAAAAGATTGGTCTCGAAGGCTCGATGATGCATTATGGGCCTACTAAACAACATTTAAGACTCCATTATGAATGACTCCTTCCCAGTTTTTTTTTGGGAAGGCATGTCATTTGCCATTAGAATTGGAGAATAAAGCTCACTGGGTTTTGAAGCAGTTGAACTTTGTTCTTCCGCAAGCCGGTGAGTAAAGGATGTTACAACTGGACGAGTTGGAAGAGCTGAGGTTGTTTTCCTATGTGAATGCCAAAATGTGCAAAGAAAGATCAAAGAGATGACATGATACTTATATACAACCTCGCGAGTTTAAAGAAGGTCAGAAGGTGGTGTTGTTTAATTCAGGGATGAAGTTATTTCCTGGAAAGCTGAAATCCCGATGGAAAGGACCCTATACCATCTACCGAGTTTATCCTTATGGAGGTATTGAATTATACAACAATGAAGGAGGTATGTTTAAAGTTAATGGTCAAGGTCTCAAACATTATTGGGATGGTGAAGTTGAGCGAGTTGAATCCTCGTTCAAATTAACAGACCCTTGATTTTTCATGAACTTGTCTTGTAAATAAATAAATAATTAGAATTTATTTTCTTAATTAAGTACATTTAATTAATTCTATCTAAGAAGATTGGAACTTAAGCGAGACCGCTGTGACCCCTCCGACCTTTTATGGGAGTTAATTTAATGTAATTTGTTAAGAAGAAATTTTCTAATTAGGTTTTAAAATGTTTTTTTTCTAGTTTAATTTATTTTTTTAATTTTTAATTTTTATATTAATAGAGGGGGTCAAATTTGGCCCAAGTACTAATCAATTTTTTAGTAAAATACAGTCTGAGTTTGAGGTCCAAGATAGCAAAAAGGAGGAAAAAATCCATGCCTTGCCATCATACCCATTGTTTGCCGCCCAAGTAACCCTAATGGAGCTAAATTTTTGCTACATGTTGCCCAAATTTTCCCTATATAAACGCCTCTCCATTCTACTAATTTTCATATCCCTCAAAGCAATTTCCTTACACCATAAAAATCCCTAAATCTCCCTTTTTGTGCCGTCAACCTCAAATCCTGAAAGAATCCCTAGTCATTTTCTTTTCTTTTGTTGAGATTACCTAGTATCGCCGCAAGAGAATCACCGGCGCATCAATGTCACGGCCGCACGTAGCCGTTATCATTGTCGCACACCACCATTACTACCGCATGTTGCCATCGTAACTCCCTCGCCATTCAAGGTTTGCCGAAACAAGTTCTACCCTCTTTTGCCGATTTCTCTTCTACCCTATAAGCAGAAACTTTGCTGAATTTTTGAGAAAATACCATGTCTCGCAAAAGAACTAGATCGTTAAAGACAACTCCTAAAAGTGCAATTTTGATCAATGAAGAAGTGAAAGAGAGATTTGATTCAATCTTCAAGCATCAACCTATGATTTTGGAAAAAAGGTTTTAACCTGAAGAGCAATGATGTGATGGTTGTTCCTGTGCCAATTAGAAAGATAATCAATGCTTTCAAGTGTGGACTATTCTGTAATGCTCGTTCACTTCCCGATGATGAAGTAGTTCAAGAATTCTATACTAGTTTGACTACGCAAGATGCTACTGAAGTCATCATTTGATAGAAAAAGGTACCTCTTACTTCTAAGTCCATCAATGATTTGTTTAATTTACCTGATGTTGAAGAAGATGAGTACTACCCTATGATGAACAATATCAATTGGGATTTTTTTCAACAAGTGCTTGATGTTGTGACAAATTCGGGATCCCAATGGATTATAAGAAAGTATGGGATCCATTCTTGTCGAAGAGAATACTTAAAACCAATAGTAAAGGTATGGTTTTATTTTATTCGCTTTAGTTTTATGCCTATCTCACACAGTTCCACCATCTCGATGGAATGGATGCTCTTGTTATATGCAATCTTGACAAAAAAATCTATTAATGTTGGGAAAATTATTCTCAAGGAGATTTATGACTGTGCTAAAAAGAAGATAGGAAGTGCTTATTTCCCATCATTAATCACTTCACTTTGCTTAAGGGCCCGTGTTAAAACACAAGCAAATCTGAAGGGGCAGTATGTCCAAGGGTGCATTGCAAGTCATGATCTTGAAAGGTTAGTAGAGAAAGTGCATGAGTTGAACCAAGGCAAGCAAGAGGAACCAACTGAGCCAGAAACTGAAGAGTCAACAAATAAAACTGAAACTGAAGCTGATTCAGTTACAGACACTGAAGAAGAAGAATTTGATAAGGAACTAAATAGTCTTCAACCAGCTGAAGGAGCTGGAAACCTTGAACCTAGGGTTGAGCTAGAAGAAGAACCAGTCAAGCTAAGTGTTGAACCAAAATTTACAACTCTAATGCCGACTCCTGCAAGTACTTCAAAGAAATCGAAGCTGTTAATTATGTGGACATGTGCAAGTTCATGCACAAACAACAACAAACTTACTGGTAATATGCAAAAATTAGGGATGATTCAATTCAAAATACTTTTAAGAATATCTCTAACATTTTTGTTCCTGAGTTCCTAGATGCTATCTTTGAGACATGGATGGAAGATACTGGAGATGCAAACTAACAAGGGGAATGAGTCAGAAAAATAAAAGGGGGGATTCTTGTCTTGTCATTTATTTAATTGTTTTTAGGTCTTTAGGAATTTATTTCTTTAGTAATTAGGATTTAATTTCTGCAAAATAAAACATATCAAGCATGAATAAATACTTCTTTAGAAAGAAAAAGACTAAGTGATGTGGCAATGTGAATGAACATGACTAGGATTGGGTTATGGGGAAAGACTTGGTATTTAAGCAGTCTTATTGACTCACATCTCTTTCTTTACAACCCTGCCTGGTATTCAGTTTTCATTCATTACTTTGTTCTTGCAATAGGGACATTGCTTCTTTTTAATGGGGGTAAGGCAAATAATTACTGAAATTTTTTTGCTCAAAATTTTAAAGTTTTCAAGTATGTTTCAAATCATTTCTTTCATAAGTATGTTTTAATAAATGAATGTTTAGAGAAATTCTTTTTAATAAGATAGCTTGTATGCAAGCATGAATGATGATTTTATCTAAGTGATTGTATGTTATCATGAAAAATGAAATGTTTTTATGATCTTAGTCTTAAGTAATGTTTGCCATGAAAACTTACTTTCTCTTGAGTTTAAACATGCATGAAGGTTTATATCTTTAGAATTGACTTAGTAACTTTCTTGAGGCGAAATCTTAGGAGAACTCAAAATCTAAAATGATATAGGCACCATTTTTCTTTGGATCGTTTGAGCCTTTTCAAGCCCACCTTATTATATTAGACCTTTGAAACTATAATTTTGAGCTTAAAGACCTGTTCATTGTAATAAACCTACATTACAAGCCGTATCTCTATCTTTTGAAGTTATCTTAATTTTGTGCACCGCCTTAACTAAAATTTCCTTGGTAATTAACATTTGAGGGAAATTTTCAGAAGATGTATGTGATCATGCTTTAGAAAAAGAGACAAAGTGAAGAAAAGTTTTCTTAGTCTCCAAAAAGAAAATATATGAGTATGAGTTCAAAATAAGTTTTGGGGAGTTCCAAAGGTTCATTTGAAGAAAAAGGTTGAATTTCGAGAAATCTAAGACAAGTTCAAGGTTAAGATTTTGAAACCAAAATGTCTCATCTCTTAAAATCTCTACCTTTAACCGAGCCCCATTACCACCTTATAAAAGACCTATTGATTTGATAATTATGTCACCTACATTAGTGGAGAGAAAGTATTAAGTTCAACATATGAAGATCATAAATAAGCCGTATGATTGTTTTGCTTGATTGATAAGAAATTGTGTTGAACGAAGAATATTATCTATGGCTATGACATACATGCAAACTATGATTCATGTTGGCATATCTTGAAACTTAGAATAAAATTTTCAAAATGTTTGTATATGAGTTACTTGTTAATAAAGAAGATCTATGAGCATGAATTTATTGATGCATGATTATGAGACGAAGATTGATGCTACTTACACTCTTAGCAAAATTTACCTTAGCAAGTCCTTGTGCTGTGCATGAACATTACTCGGGACGAGCAATGATTTTAGTCTTGATTTGTGGTGGCACTCAAATTGACCAAGAATCAAGCAGAATCAGCCACATTTCCTCAATTCATGGCCGGTCATCCTTGGAAGAAGTTTCAAAAGATGGACACTCATATTTTTAGCAAACTAGCTCCCTTGCCTCACCTATAAATAAAAGCTCATTTCTTACTTTTTCAAGCATCCCTCACTCATTCATCATGCTCTCCTCTCTCAACTCTCTTAGTTGTCTTTCCCCCTCACGCCTATCATCATCCTTACATAAGGATCTTTAGGAAAATTACCCTATTAAAGAACCCTTGGTCGGCCACCTTGGAGAACCACCAGCAAAGGAGCAAAGCAAAGAAGCGAAGCCTGGTCAGTCAGAGTCTTGGGTGACAGCCAATTTGAATTGAGTTTAATCTTCATTTTCTTTAATTTAATATAATGATGTTTGCTATGTGTTCTTCATTCTTGTTTACAACAATGCTAGCTTAATTTTATTTAAGCTAGGATGATTACTTTGATAAAATAATATTTATTTGATTCATGCTTATAATGTTTGTGCCTCAATCGGTCATGTTTTCAATTAAAATCAAGTCTGTTTTTCGTTCATACATGATTGAAATGCACCTGAATTAGCTGAGCTATCCTGACCAGACGACGGCTAATGGACACATAATTGAAATGTGCATGCTCAATTTAGATCCTGACCCGATTAAATTGTAGGTTGCATAACAACTCTGACCAAGCTCTGTTATCTGCATAGTTTTTAGATTTGTGAGATTAAATTGTTTCAAACCTGACACGTCCCAGTTACCTCACACGAATGCTAAGAAACCCTTAGTAAATAAGGATCAGTAAAATGCATAATTACTAAGTAAAGGATTCTAAAAGGACCTAATGTGGTTTCCAAACTCATGAAAGATCGAGTTGCCATGGAATGTTTTTCCGAATGTTATTAAGCGTGTTGATTATAAACTGAGTTTAATTAAAGTAATTATCCTAGTTTATTTATGTTATAATTGTTGCAAATTGTGTTTAATTTTACTAAAATATATTTCATTCATATAGTTTGCATACTTAGGATAATTGACTTTAGGGATCATTGCATTTAGTTTAATATATTTTAATCACTACTTCTCAACTATATTGTGTTTTTATTTACCAAATTGTTAATATAATTTTACAAATTAAGTGACTTAGCACAAATATAATCTCTATGGAGACGATAACTCGATACTTACTTATTACTTGAAAACGACTGTCTACACTTGCACAAACCTACGCGTTACAGGTGGAGGCTTATATTTTCCAGTTCAAATTCAACATTTTTATGATGGACTGAATAGTTAGAACAGGCGTAAGTTTGATATAATGACTCGGGGAAGCATCAAGAAGAAAACTAGGAAGGAAGTAATGGAAATATTAGGAAGATTCAATGAAAATGAATTTTCCTAGGGAATACATCGAGAATTAGAAGTAGAGTAAATGGAAAAAAATTAGAGGAGAAAAAGCGCAATAAATTGGAGTCCATTAAAATAGAATTGGTGAATCATGAATATGAATCAGAGGAAGAATGGGATGACAATGAGCAAGTGAATGCTCAGACAGCGATTCATCTAGATTAGTGGCAACAAAGTAAAAGACAAGTAGAACAAATTGCTTTTAGCATAACAAAAATGATATCGTCCATTATTAAAGAATTTGACTCAAAACCGTTGTCGAAGCACTTAAAATATAGATATTTGGGAGAGCAAAATACACTACTAGTTCAGAACAAGAAAAGGCTTTATTAAGCGTCATAAAGACACACAAAAAAGCCATAGGTTGGACAATTGCTAATAATATTAAGGGAATTAATCCTACATCATGCCAACATAAGATTAGATTAGAATAAGGGAAAAAATCAGTAGTGGATGCAAAACGTCGACTTAATCCAGCTATGAAGGAAGTGGTAAAAAAAAAATTATTTTGCAGGAATTGTTTATGCTATTTCCTAAAGTGAATGAGTTTTTGATCTGCCATAAAACGTCGACATAATTATAGCTTGTTTAATAGTAATTCAAAGAATTTTAGTATATGTTTAGGTTGTCATACTTAAAGTAGTAATTTATACTTTCTAGTAGTTTTTATTACTTTTTATATATCTAAATAAGGTTACATGGTCTTGTAAGTCAAGTTGGGAGTTAAAGATGTTTATTTGGGAAAAAATGATGCCTATGTCACGACACCAACATACTTGTAACACCCCAACCCGGTCTAGATATTATGGTCGAATTGTGAAGGTTACAATGCTTAAATAAAAGTAACATCAATTTGGGGAAAAAACCCAGTTCAACGGATTGTAAAAAAACATCCTAAACCCTAAGAAACTTCAAAGCTTAATAATGTTCCAAAAATTAAAGTTAAATTCCCACATCATATTCTTGTATAAAAACTTTTTTCCATGAAAACTTCTAATTTATTTTGCACCAAGAAAACCTTAAATTTTTATTGGTTGAAAAATTAGATCTCATTTTACTTATCATAAATTGGTGTCATTATTCGATTGAGCTTGAGTGTAATAAACAATTTTAATCCTAACGTTTTGAACAAAAAGATTTGAAAGTTAAACAAACCATAATAAAGTCTGAAATTTCCAATTTAAAACAAAAAAATCAAATCCTTAATAACTACATCAAAATGTGAAACTCGAGTCTCCAGTATCGCCGTCCAATGCTAGGTCAGAGGATTACCTAAAATGAAACATACGAAACGTGAGCTTATATCCCAGTTTGTGATTTGGCCCATATTTCATAAACATACATTTTCTTATGTACCGACTATATATCATTATATCACAAAACTCCTTTATTTCAAATAACACGTATCATATAAGAATTCATAAGGAACATAGCTTGTCATACTGTAGCATATCATGCTAAGTCATGTCGAATATATCATATCAAATCATAACATGCATAACATATCCTACCTCCATCTACTTCACACCATCTCCATCTAGCCAATCACAGCATATTAGACTACATGAGTCCATCCATCCAATCACACCAATATGTGGCAGTGTGCCACTCACATAATTACAACTGAACTTCCATACGTATAGTCTTGTGGTCTAGCTACCATATTTGCAATAAGTACTGCCAGATACACTTCCTACATCAAAACATACCCCACCCCAAACATATACATATCATAATCATAACCAGATGGCATACATAGATATAGCATATATTACTTGGCATGCTTACATACATAGTTCATTTTACACGTAAAATAACTTATAGCTTAGTTTTAGCTTAACATATTTATCATGTTTTTCTGCCCTTACAAAGTTCTCGAACCAAAATATCAACTTCCCTAAGCAACCCTTAATCGAGCCTTTTTGGCCAAAAAGGACCACATGGCGCAAAACCTTAGCTCGAAAAGTAGTTTAACAGAGAGCACCGGATAGCCATATAACGAGAAGTTCAAGCGAGACTAAGGGAAGCTCCGAAGAGCACTTTAACAGGAGGTTCACAAAGAACATATAAGCAGAACGCCTATAAGAGCGTGGGTGTGTCTACAACATATGCAGAACACAACCAGTCGGGATGCTTTGAAAAGAATTTAACGGGAAGCTTGCAAGAACACTATAACGGGAAGCTTGAGAGGGCTTGTAACAGGACACTCTTTCAAGCTATGATACATCTGCAACAAATGCTGGAACATTACCATTTCGGGAAACAAAACCCTATATCCAATCGAGTTCCATTCATTTTATTGGGACTTATTCATTTATCATGAATTATCGGATATGAGGTAAATTATATACACATACATGAAATTTATACAATTCACATGTTCAACATTAAAATTTAAGCACATAAATATACACAATTTAGTTACACGAACTTAGCTCAACAAGTGCTTGTGCATTGATGTCTACTAATCCGTCAATTTTTTCTTTACCTCGATCTAGATTTGTATTTGATGTATTTGGATCTATATGAGTAAATTTAACATCAATTTAATACAATTTACATTCAATTCTATCCAAGTCACATCTTAGGCAAAATTACTATTTTGCCCCTATACTTTTACTAAATGACGATTTCGTCCCTAGGATCAGAAAATAAAATTTATGTAATTTATTCCTTATTACAAGCCTAAATAATTTCACATATATAAATAGCAATCCATAAATTCCATGAAATTTTAGAATTTCACATAAATTCAACAACTTTACAAAGTAATCCCTAAAACATGATTTCATCCAAAATTCCTTAATAAAATTACTTTCAATACCCATCAACATCTCAATTCCTCATCTAATAACTAAAATCATATGAACTTATCAATGGTATCTTCCAAAAATTTCAACAAAATAAAAAACTAATGAAATAGTAAGTTGGAACTAGTTGTAAAAGTCCAAAAACATAAAAATTTCAAGGAAAAAGCAAGAATTAAACTTACATGAAGCTAAAATATGAAAAACCAGCTTAAACCCTCTTCAATGGTTATTTTTAAGCTGAAAATGATGATGAATTTGTCTAGAATTTACATTTTCCCATTTATTTCTCTTTAATTTGGAAAAATTTCCAATTTTGCCCTTATTTCACATAAAATCCTTGATTTTTTTCATGCTATGCCGCCTCAGCCATTCATATGGGTGTATTTGCCCTTTTAGTCCTCTTTTATTTACTATTTAGACTATTTAATCACTTTAGCAAGTTTTGCACCTTTTTCAATTTAGTCCTTTTTGAATTAATTGACTACCAAAATGTTAAAATTTTCTAACGAAACTTTAATACTAAGTTATTTACACTCCATAAATATTTATAAAAATATTTACGGCTCGATTTATAACATTGAGGTCTCGATACCTATTTCTCTAAGTCAATTACTCTAATAAATCCTTATAACCACAAACTTACTAATTCAAAAATCTTTTAAAAACCTCATTTGGCTCATAAATATTAAATAATAAAATTTATGAGCTCATTTGTCGAATTTGGTGGTCTCGAACCACTATTTTCAACATCAATAAAAATCAGGCTATTACAGCATACCCCAAGGCACTTAACCAACACATCAAACAAAAATTATTATGCAAACAAACACATTCCAAAAATTTAAAAATTTGGGGTGTTACAACTCTCCCCTCCTAAAAGAAAATTCAGCCTCAAAATTTACCTGATTCAAAAAGATGAGGATACTGGTGACGCATCAAATCCTCAAGCTCCCAAGTGACTTCCTTAGAACCATGATTCTACCAAAGTACCTTAACTAGAGGAATGGTCTTCCTTCTCAAAATGTTAACCTCACGATCCAAAATCTGTAGACTCCTCCTCAATGGACAAATCTGGTCCCAATTCAATCTCCTCCACTGGAACCAAATGCGAAGGATCAGATCAATAACATCTTAACATAGACACGTAAAAGATATCATGGATGCAATCCAACTCTGGAGGTAACTCAAACTGATAAGAAACTGACCTAACACGTCTCAAAACCCGATACAAACCAATAAAATGAGGGCTCAACTTTCTTTTACGGCCAAACCTGAGAACTTTTTTCCAAGGAGACACCTTAAGGAAGACATGATCTCCCACCTCATACTCAATCTCCTGCCTCTTAAGATCCACATAAGACTTCTGTCGATCGAAAGTGACCTTAAGTTGATCTTGAATCAACCAAACCTTTTCTTCTATCTCAGCCACTAGCTCAGGACCCAAAAGTTTTCTCTCTCCCAACTTAGTCCAAAAATGGGAGTCCAACATTTCCTACCATATAAATCCTTATAGGGTGCCATCTGAATGCTAGACTGGAAGTTGTTATTATAAGTAAATTCAGCTAGCGACAAAAACTCCTTCCAACTCCCTCGAAAGTCGATCACACAACTCCGAAGCATATACTCCACAGTCTGAATCACCCTCTCTGATTGACCATCAGTCTAAGGATGAAATGCCATACTAAAATTCAGTCATGTGCCCAAAGCCTCATATACTTTTGCCAAAAATGAAAATTAAAATGGGGATCCCGATCTGAAATAATGAACATCAAAATCCCATGAAATCTAACAATCTCGAAACCATAAATTTTTGCCAACTTCTGCAATAAGTAGTTGGTCCTAACTGGTATAAAGTGGGCTGACTTAGTTAACCAATCCACAATAACCCAAACTGAATCCTTCTTAGTGGGTATCAAAGGTAACCCACTAAAGAAATCCTTAACTACCTATTCCCACTTGTATTATGAAATTTTAAAGGGTTGCAAAATTCTAGACGGAAGTTGGTCCTCTGTCTTTACTTTCTAGCACATCAAACAATGAGACACGAACTCAGTCACTTCATGCTTCAGCCCAGGCCACCAATACAAATCATGAAGATTATGATACATCTGATTACCTTCGGGATACATAGCATAAGAACTACTATGTGCTTCCTGCAAAATAGACCGTCTCAATTCCACATCCTTAGGTACACACACATGACCTCGAAAACACAGAATTCCATCATTATTATACCCAAAATTCATAGTCTTACCCTCATCTATCTGTTGAACCCGACAAACCAAAGACTCATCCAAAAGTAGTTTACTCTTAATCTCATCAAACCAAGGTGGTCTAACTTGCGATTCAGCCAGAATCCCATAATCATCGAACAAACTTAAGCGAGAAAGCATCGCTCTTAAATCAATCATAGATCTTCGACTAAGTCCATCGGCCACCACAATAGCTTTACCAGGATGATACTCTATTGATCAATGATAATCCTTAAGCAAATCGATCCAACAACGTTGCCTAAGATTCAATTCCTTCTCAATGAGAAGGTATTTGAAACTCTGATGATCAATGTAAATAATGCATCTCTCACCATATAAGTAGTGCCTCCAAATATTGAGTGCAAAAACAACCGCCACAAGTTCGAGGTCATGAGTCGATAATTACTCTCTTGTCACTCAAGTTTTCTGGATGCATAAGCCATTGCTTTACCATCTTGCATCCATACACAACCTAAACCAGTATCTGAAGCATCAGTATAGACTTCGAACGCCTTTCCAGTCTCAGGCTGAACCAAAACAAGTGCCAGAGTCAAAATTGACTTAAGCTTCTCAAAGCTAGATTGTTGATTAACAACCCAAGCTGGATTGTTGAAACTCAGTAAGAGGTGCTATTATGATGGAAAACCCTTCCACAAACCTATGGTAATATCTCGCTAAACTTAAAGAACTCCGAAGCATAGTTACATTTCAAGGTTGCTTCCAGTCTAGAATAGTCTCTATCTTATTAGGATCCACCCATATACCCTCAGCAGAAACCACATGCCACAAGAACATAACCTCACCCAACTGGAATTCGTATTTACTTAACTTAGCATAGAGTTATTTTTCTCGAAGAATCTAAAGAAGCATACGAATATGCTTGTCATGCTCCTCCTCGGTCTTAGAATAGACCGAAATGTCATTAATAAACACAATGACGAACTGGTCTAGATATGGCTGAAAGACTCGGTTCATGAGATACATGAACATTGCCGGAGCATTAGTTAATCTGAAAGGCATAACAAGAAACTCGTAATGTCTATAGCAAGTTTTGAAGGCGGTCTTATGCACATCAGCTTCTTTAACCTTCAACATATGATACCCAAACCAAAGATCAATTTTGAAAACACAGAAGCCCCCCAGAATTGATTGAATAAATCATCAATCCTAGGAAGCAGATACTTATTCTTTATCGTCAATTTTTTTAATTGACAATAATCTACACACATTCTCATCGATCCATCTTTCTTCTTAACAAAAAGAATTGGTGCCCCCATGGGAACACACTAGGTTAAATAAATCCCCTATCTAGAAGTTCCTGAAGCTGGTACTTAAGTTCCTTTAACTCTTTTAGTGCTATACGGTATGGCACGATGGACACTGGAGCAATACCCAGGAGTAGTTCAATCCCAAATTGCACCTCTCTATCTAGAGGAAAACTTGACAACTCCTCAGGAAAATGTTTGGAAAGTCCTTAACAGTGCGAATCTAGTCCACAATTGAACCCACATTGACCGTGTCATGCACATCAGCCAAATATGCATCACCACCCTTACGAATTAGCTTTTTAGCTACTAAAGCAGAATTACGCTAGATAAATAATTCCGACGCTCACCCACAATCACAACTTCCAAAACATCCCTAACCTTTAAAGTCACTTGTTTAGACTCACATTCCAATCCAACTCGATGCTTCACTGGCCAATCCATACCCAAAATCAAATCGAATTCCCCAAAAGGAAATTCCATCAAATCATCAGGGAACATATATCCCTGAACCTCAAGCGAGCACCTTTTATAAACCTTCTTAACTTGAACGAATTAACCAAATGACTAATCACAGAAAATTCATTATTAGTGTCTTTAACCACAATCCCAAAATTTCCCACAACACTACTAGATACATAAAAATGTGTAGAACCATAATCAATTAAAGAAAAATAAGGTAGTGTATGAATAATGAACATACCAGCAATCACATCCACCGCATCTCTGTCCTCACGATACCTCGACGTATAAACCAAGGCTAGTTGCCTAGCCTCAGCCTGACCTGCACCTCTACCCGATGCTCTCTGACCATGACCACCACCATTATCACCTCATATCCGACCCCGGCTCCTTGCAGTTGTTGACTAAGCCTCAGAGGAAAAATTTGACCTTAAACCGAAGTCCACCTAGGTGCAACCATAAGAGGACACTCACTGATATTTTGCCCAATTGCACCACATCTAAAACAAGCCCCAGTCTTCCTTCAACACTTACTCGGATGGCTCTATTACAATACCAACATACCAGAACCTACTTAGCTTTGGCAACTAGCTCAATTCTGGCAACTGGCTTTGCCTGCGGAAGTCTATCAAATCTGGCCTACTTTGTGGGCCACTGAGAAGAACTAGAAGGATCTAAATCCCTCTTGTTTCTGACTTTTCTATCAGTCCCCTTACTCGCACTCAGTGGCTTAACCTCATCAGCTATCTTTTCCTTGTCCACCAAGGCTCCAAAAACCCGCTCCCTTTAAGGAGCTATCAAAACCTTGAGATCATATCTCAAGCCCTCCTAAAAACATACATTCTTCTCGGAATCATTATAAACAAGTCCTCAGGCATACCGACTCAATCGCAAAAACTCAACCTTATACTCGACCATCAATCTATCTACCTGAGTCAAATTTATGAACTCTCACTTCCGAGGGCTTCAAAATAGCTTGCACCCGCATATTTACCCTGAAATGCATTTCAAAAGTAATCCCATGATAATTGATCAGGCTCAGTGCCCTCCTGAACAGTGAACCACCACTGGTATGCATCGACATGAAGCAAGGATATTGCCCCCTTCAATTTCTGCTCAAGGGTGCAATCTAAATCATTCATGATTCTCACAATGGCTTCCAACTAGTACTTTGCCACAGTCGTGGCGACTCCAATAATACCGTTAAATAATTCAGCTCCATTAGACCAAAGTCGTTCAGTAATTGTTGCACTTAAGTAACTAATGCAATTATGTAAGTGTACACGTCATTCAAGTAGTAAAGTGATAAGTAAGTATCGTCTCCACAGGGATCGAAAATTAGTAAGAGATTGAATAAGTTATTATAATCCTATTAACTATACTAAATAGCATGAAATACTCTCAGGTTGAATAGGATGTTTATATAATGAATTAATGAAATCAAATTCTAAAAACAAAAATTTATATGGTAAATAAAATGTAGTGTCAAATTACAGAGAAAAACAAGAGTAATTCTGTTGTTGAATGAATAGGGCTGGAATTATTCAGGTGAAATGCTCATATCACATACAAAGAATCTTTATAGCATAACTAAATTTTAAAGCACTTACATGGACTGACATTGAAGTCTCAATTTCACTTATCCATAAGTTCAAAATTAATTTTAATAAATTTCCAATTCAAACAAAAATTTTCTTAGAAATAATAATTTGGACCCAAAAACACATAGCCAAGTTTAGTAACCTAGCTCTGATACCACCAAATATAACACCCTCAACTTGGCCTAGATGTTATGATCTGATTGTGAAGGTTATAATGCTTAAATGAAAGTAACAAACAATTAATTTGGGCAAAAAAAACCCAATTCGGTGGATTGAAAAAAAACATCCTAACCCTTCAAAAACTTCAAAGCTTAAAAATGTTCAAAAATTAAAGTTAAATTCCCACATCATATTCTTGTATCAAAACTTTTTTCCATGAAAAATTTTAATTTACTCTGCAGTGAAAAAAACCTTTAATTTTCAGTGGTTGAAAAATTAGATCTCATTTTACTTATCTTAAATTGTTGTCGTTATCCGATTGAGCTTAAGCGTAATAAATAGTTTTAGTTCTATCATTTTGAATAAAACGTAAAGTGTTTGAAAGTTAAACAAACCATCCAAAATGTCCAATTTAAAACAAATAAAACAAATCCGTAATAACTAAATCAAAATGTAAAACTCGAGTCTCTAGTATCATCGTCCAATGCTAGGTTAGAGGATTACCTAAAAGGAAACATACTAAATGTGAGCTTATAGCCCACTGTGTGATTTGGCCCATATTTCATAAACATACATTTTCCTATGCACCAAATATATATCAGAATATCACATAATGGCTTTGTTTCAGATAACTCGTATGATATTAGAATGTTTAAGGAACATAGCTTATCATACCGTAGCATATCATGCTATGTCATATCAAACATATCATATCAAATCATAACATGCATAACATATCCTACCCCCATCCACTACACACCATCTCCGTCAAGCCAATCACACCGTATTGGACTACATGAGTCCATTTATCCAATCACACCAATATGTGGCGGTACGCCACTCACATAATTGAGCTGCCATACGTATAGTCTTGCGGTCTAGCCACCATCTTTGCAGTAAGTACTGCCATATACCCTTCCTACATCAAAACATACCCCACCCCAAACATATATATATCATATGTATATCTTATACATATAATAATCATAACCAGATGGCATACATACATATAGCATATGTTACTTGACATGCTTACATGCATAGTTCATTTTACACACAACATATCGTATAGTTTAGTTTTAGTTTAACATATTTATCATGTTTTTAAAGCTACTTGTACGAACTTAAGTAGTAAACTTATAGTTTTTCGACCCTTACAATTTCCTCATACCCAAATATTGAATTCCCTAAACAACCCTTAATTGGGCCTTAAAATTGGCCAAAAAGGCCTACACAGCCGAAAAGCCTAGCTCGTGTGGTCTACGGGTCACCCACACGGTCTTTAAAGATTCACATAGCCGTGTTCCCTACACAACCTAACCACACAGGCTATACAATCTCACACGACTGTGTGCTACACACGGTCAAAACACATGGTCTATAAAAACCACAAACGATCGTGTGCTTTACACGGCCCACCACACGGCCAGACAAATAACCATGTGGAAACTGAGGAGTTTTGAAACAGCCTCTATTTCACGATTTTAGCTGAATTTCTAGGGTGTTTTTGGACAGTTTCACACACCTAATCGTTGTTAGAATATTCACACTTCTAGAACACCCAAAACCTACATTCATTCATCAATTTACACGAATTAATTTGCAAAACATAAAAAAAATAACCTCCCTAAATCGAAGATACAGCCCCTAATGGATTCCAAATACTTACTTCCACGAACAACACTAAACAATCGAATCTACTCTGCTGGAGGATTGGGATTCGTATGCCCTTTGCGTAATTGAACAACACAAAAAGTACCCATAAAAATTCACACAAAAATTATACAACTACAACCGACCTTCCTCAAGAATCAAACTAAAGTTAGATTAGTTACGAAGAACCCAAAGATTAGTTATGATCTAAGCAAAAGAATAATGGCAGTGACCAAGAGTAATCAAAAGAAAAGAAAGAGCATAACCAAGAAACAAAAAGAAGGAAATTGAATGCAAAATAAAACGACAGGAAAAACAAAGGAAATGTGTGAAAAGAAAAGCAAAGAAAGTGGGCGGTTGGGAAGAGAGCACACTTAGGGTCATTGTCTATTTTTGTTATTTATTTATTTATTTATTCAAAATTTGATAACTATCAAAATAAGTAAATAAATAATATAATATAATATTTTATCAAAATTCCAACCCACAAAATCTAATCAATTCAAATCAGAGTTCAAATGAAATTATATCTCTAAAGCTAAATCCAAAACAAAAAAAATTCTTCACTTGCATACAACGGGGTTAAAACTCAGGAAAAAGGAGAAACCAAATGCTTAACCATTGAACTACTAGGCTCATCGTTGTTATAATTCAACAAGGAAATTAATTTAAGCCATAAGACCCAAGCCAAACCTAAAGCCAAAATTAATAGGAAAAAAATTCCAAAACTTAGGAATTGATCTTGGGCCCAAAAGCATACCCCTAAGGCACTTAACCAACACATCAAACTAAATTATTAGGCAAACAAACACATTCCCAAAATAAAAAATTTAGGGCATTACAATATTGATGTCTCAATGTCAAATATAGAAGCTAAAACCAATTTTTGGAGCAAAACCACCTTCGATGTCACGACACTGACCTTCGATGTCGTGACATTGGACTCTGATGTTGCAACACTGCATGCCTATGTTGCAACCAACCCCTACACAACACAAAAACTCATGCAGAATTTAATTATGTTTGGGAGGGAAATTAGGTTTATTTTTCCCGGTCAAACTTTAAGGACTTCAAGGATAATTTAGGCACTTTAATATTTCGAGTTTAGCCAATATAAAGGCCATTATAATCAGTTTAAAGAAAAAGTTTTAGGCTTTTTATTCTTAGGTTTTTCTTTCATTCTTAGTTTTTACATAGGTTATTTTATTTTCTTGTAATTGGAACATCCTATTTTGAAGTGAGGCTTCCACGATGGGAGATGTTTTTGAAACCACGCTTTCATGGATAAATCCATGAGCATCTCTTTTCCTTATTCTCTTCTTTATATTTCATTCTTTAACATTGTTAGATGAATGTTTGTGTAAATATTAGAATCAATTTGTGCTTTCTAAATATTTTGCATGTTTCAATTAATTTAACTTAATCAATCGCTTGATTGATAGAGTTTTTTAATAGATCAACTATTTGAAAAAGTGATGTGATTTCTCAAGACTCAAAAAGTTCAAAAAATATCGTGTAGGAAGGATTTTCTTGAATAGGCTCAAAGGATGGTGGAAACCTGGACCCTAAACACTTGAATGTTTTACGAAATTGAATTTATAGAGGAACCTGAACCTCATAAATTTTACAAACACTCGAATCTTGGTTTGGTAGAAGTCGCCACATCGTGGGATGGGTTACGAGATGATAAGACAAAGGGTGAATGTCATAAAATCGTAAGAGTTTGATAAGTTTAGAAGTTCGGTTAAGAACTGAGAGAGAAAATTCTCACAAAATAAGTTTTATATTAAAAATGAATTCTTCTTTACAATGACAAAACTTGAACTATTTATAGAACACTAAGTGACTAATAAAATTCAGCATCTAATGGTGTTTACACAAACCATAATCATGTTCATACTTGACATAAAGATGTTTACACATGAGTCATTAAAAATGGTTCCTAAACTTGGTGGATGCATGCATGGCCAAAATTAATGTTGTTCGCCCCCTTGGATGTGCATGAACACTTAACCCTTAAGTAAGTGTTGATTCATCTTGAGCAATTAAAAGGCTTCTAAAATCCATGCACATGCATTAAGTTGAAAAGTTCCTCATGCACTTCATTGAATGGATGAAATTATGGGCACATTTCCCTTGATTGTTCATGAATTCTTCCTCACTAAGTAAGCTAAAAACATGAACTTGGCATACCTTATGATGAGTCAAAAATGAATTAGCCTTAAACGCTTGAATATTGATCATTCTAGATAGTTCTTTGATGCATGCATTGGATAATGAATGGTCATCCTAAGACCATACGAATAAACACCTGCACCACATATAAATAGTCATCAAATGCTTGCAAAATTCATTCTAACATACGACTAAGACATTTAGCACAAAAATTTGTCACTTGACTCTTGACTCACATGCATAGAAACATAAATATACTCTACCAGGAATGTACATGCACATATGACATACTTTTAGAAAAAGGACTCAAAACGCATATATAACAAGACTATGATTAAAAGTAGAATTAGAACATTACTTCACACGCATGTATTTATGAACATATGACACAATCTCACGCATAAAAATAGAATAACACATCATACACTTAAACATATAATGCATGATAAAATCTATGGATAAAATAAAATAATAATATCTAGCATGCTAGATCAGAAAAATGAAAATAACAAACAAAGAATTCATTTGAAGAATGTCATTTTACTTTTGGCCCCCCCGTGCTTGGGCCAATCCCGAGTGTTTCTTGTTGAGTCACATGATATGATCGAAATCACATCAGAAAGGAAGAACGTGAAATAAACCCCAGGCCTAACAACAGTAAGAATTCATTTAGGTGAGAATTAACCCAAAATTGGTATGGCCTATCTGTGAACACCTTAAACCCAAAACAGTCTAGACTGTGAGGTTGGAAGATAGGTACTTCTTGTTAACTCGTTATTCTAGTGGAATATTAAAAGATCCTGATAGGGTATCGACTGGTTAATTGATTAGAACCTTACTTCAATAATTAATTAGGTAAACAATTGGATCTACGCTAAAAGGAACTGGCGTAGTCAAAACAAGGAATAGGAAAAGTCAATACAAGAACATAGGAATAGATTTAGGTTTAGTTAAATTTATTTAGTTTATTATTATTATTATCATCTTGCTTCTTGATTAACACTACTAATTTATGACTCGAGTAGATTAATAATTATTTACCATAATTGGCTTTATAATAGTTTTCCCCAAACTGCAATCCCTTAGGTATGATCCTCAGAATATTTACCAAGTGTCTCGTTGTAAACAAACTATATTACAACCTGACTTATATACTTGCAGACACCGCCTCAAATCTATATATTTCGTTGCAGCATTCACACTCTGGACGTTAGTACTATTTTCTCTCAATAATCGTCTTTAATTTTAAAAGGTCCTCTTGATTTTCTTTAAAAGAGGCCATATGTTGTCTATAATTTTCCTTTTGAAGAGTTCGTCGAAATCATCTATCATTTAGAAAAAAATTCAAGTATTGATAGATTTCAAAAAACGTAGTTTTTCAGTTAAAACATTGTAGCGGACATTTTATTCATTTAAAAACTCGTTCGTGATTTTGAAAATGTAGATATAATATAACTTGTAACCCATCAGTTTCGTGAGCAAGTAGTGTTGAGTTTAGAAAACAGAGTATCAAGTTGGAAAACACTGTCGTTGAGTTGGATTAACCTTATTGTGAAAAATTCATCAGTTAATTATTATTTGATAAAAACCTCTTAAGTACTAGTTTAAAAACATACGTAATGCAAAACCATCCAAAAGTCCAAAAGAAAGTCCAAATCCAAAACCAAATTCCAAAACAATTAAACGTATCCCAAAATAACAAATACCAAGAATATAGTTTTCTAGAAGCCCATCATAACCTTGATTATTATATAAAAAATCTGAATTTAAATGGGTGAGCTTAAAAAGCCCAATGTGGGTTACAACTCATAAGAGTAGAATTTAACACAAAACATAAATAGTGTAAATTGATCATAAACATACAAAACATTAAGTCGCAAAATCACATGTATCAGAATGCATAGTGACGATGCCAATGCAACACTTTTTCAGAAATCAATGCAGATTTTCAGAAATAGATCCAACCCATCTCCGTTATACACTATAATGAGTTCCCCAGAACTCGTCCATCTAATAGCACAACAATAATGTGGACAAGCCACCAGATAGTGCAGTCAAGCTGCCAAAAATATAATATTGTTGTGAAGCCACCAGGTAATTTACAGATATATTGCCAGATACAGACTATTGTGGTCAAGCTACCAAAAAATTTGAAGTTATATTGCCGAATACTTCCCCTGTACATATTTTTCCAATCCCCATTCAAGTGATATGGCATATAGAACATATTTTCAGTAGGCATGCTTTACATGCGAATTCAGATCTTAATAAGATTTATAACAGTGGCATGCTTAACATGCGAATCAGAATAAAAAATAATGGCCTACTCAACATGCAAGTCAAAGTTAGATTCATAGCATACATAACATGTGAATCAGAATATAAAAATATCAACACGTTTAACATGCGAATCAAATCATCAATGATCCCATTTCACGTTTATTGTACATATAGATTCAAATTTCCATATATCACATATCATGAGTATTAGGAATAACGTATTATCACATGTAACAGAAAAATCACCAAATCACATATCAACAACACAGATTTGAAGTTTCAGAAATAAATAATTGGAATCCTCTTTTATTAGATTTTATCAATCCTTATGAATACTTAAGTTATTCGCCCAATATCGCAATTCAAAAACTTATTTAAACATCAATTAAATATTTCTCAAATATAAGCATTTTATATTGATTGTTTATAATATTATTTATTTAAATCAAATAGCTCCCCACACCTGATTTTGCAACTCCCATAGCAGCAACTCCGTTTCCACTCTAGAGGAGGAGATCGAATCTAGAATCCTTAAAATTGAACAAATTCCTTTTCACATTAGATTAAAGTTTTTTAATGAAGAAATCTCATTTTTTTATGATTAATTAGATTACTTACTCAATTGACTAACAAACACACTCTTCCAACCAGTGGGGTACGGATCTAGGATTTACTAATTTCATTTCAAAAAAGCACGATAAAATGAATTTTTAGAATCATCCAAATTGAAAATAAAGGCACGAGAGAATATCATGAACGTAGGATACTCTACACTTACATAAAATCAAAAGGATAGGGGCTTCACAATTTCACATGATGAACCGACTAAAAAGGGGGATTTGGCCCTATTAGAAAATAATAAGATGTAAAATAGAAATTAGAAAATAGAATGGGAAGTAACCCTTTAATAAAAAAAATTAAAAATGGATGCTCAAGAAAATTGATTACGAGCAAAGGAGAAAAAAAGAAAAATGGGGAACTTTTGTGGTGGCCAATGGCAGCGGTGCGACGATACGATGGCGATGGTGGCGACGAGGGAAAGGTGGTGCTGTGATGGTGGTGCAACATCCTTGTATGGTGGTGGAGTGGAGGAGAAATGAGGATAAAGTGGTGTCCAAGGTGGTGAAAAGGAAGAAAAATGATAGAAAGGCGAAGGAACAAGGAGGAGGGGCGGCTAAAGGAGAGGAGGAGAGAAAAAATGAAAAGTGAAAATGAAAAGTCTAGGTGCATGGCTGGCCAAGGTAAGGTAAGGGAGGAGTTTTGGAAAGTTAAGGGGATAATGGCACCAAAAGTGGATAATGGAAGTGAAAAGGGGAGAAAAGTGGGAATGTTGACCTTGTAATCAATGAAAGAATCTTCCCTAGTATGGCAACATGAGTTGGACGGCAAGGGTGTTCACACTTAGCTAAAGTTGTCAAAATTTTAATTAAAAAGGTGAGCTTGTGGGGTCTCGAACTTGGGACCACTTAGAATTAATTCACACACTTAACCATTAGGCTATTAAGTCCCTTGTGACATGAACTAACATAAAATAATAGATAAAATACAGGGCGTGATAAGGTTAATTCTACATAGTGTAAGCCAAAGAAATGTGGGTTGACAATAGTTGAAAATGATAAGAATGAATTGATTCCAACAAGAACAGTTACTGGTTAGAGAGTATGCATAGATTATTGAAAGTTGAATGATGCAACAAAAAAAGTTCATTTTCCACTTCCCTTCATTCATCAAATGCTTGATAGGTTGTAGGAAAGGATTATTACTATTTCCTTGATGGGTACTCAGGAAACCATCAAATCCCAATACATCTGGATGATCAAGAGAACACTACATTCACGTGTCCTTTTCGTACTTGCTCTTTCAAACTATAATCCCTAAAATCGGGCCTAGACACTATGGCCCAATCTGAGCGATTAAATGAGCCTTAAAGATGTCCAAAATGATTTTTAACATAAAATTCACGTACCTTTTGAAAACATTTGATTTTGTAAAACATCTTGTACTATTCATTTTAGAGTTATGTGTTCCTATATAATTAAAAATTATTTAAAAATGTAAATTATTTTTTAAAACCCATATTTGCAGCGGCTAATAATCACTGAAACATTCTTTGGTCAATTAGAAATCACATAAAAACAATTCATGCATAATACCTTATTAAATCAAAATAGTGTCCCTTACCACAATTCATTATATAAAATTTAAAGTCCCTAAACCTTTTAAACAAACCTAATTTAAAGTTAATAATAAAAGTCCAAAAGAAGTTCAAAAAGCCCCTTCAAAGATCCAAATTTGAGCCTTAAGTATGAAGATTACCTGAGACATACGAATACTATGGGTGAGCTTTAAAAGGCTCAGTGTGAGATCAAAACAAACACTTATTTTAAAACATAACACATCAAAATATCACAAGGCATTTTTAACAAAATTCACATATTACCTCATTTATTGAATCAAACATGGAATGCTTATGAACAATGCACAAATATAGGATTTCCTATCCATCTCCGCTACTGTAACACCACTAACTCGTATCCGTCGCCAGAATAGGATTACGAAGCATTACCAAAGTTTACATTTCAAAACTATCATTAACATAAATCATTTACTTCACAACATCAATCATAGCAAATTCCATCAATAACATACATATTGTCCCTTATATGAGCCTTTAAGGCCCTAAAAACACATTAAAAACAAATCGAGACTAAATCGAAAATATTTAAAATTTTTTGGAAAAAAATGAAAATTTCAAACTATAAGGGTCACACGACCGGGTGGACATTCGATGTAGAGACACATGGCCATGTCCTAGCCTGTGTTCGTGCCCGTGTAACTCACTAACTTGGGTCACATGGCCAAGCCACATGCCCGTGTGTCAGGCCGTGTAATTGTCTGACTTACAACCCTTTGTAAGCGGCCGTGTGTCACACATGGCTGAGACATATGTCTGTGTCTTTAGCCTTATAGACGAAAAATAGGCCATTTCCAAGCCAATTTTCTCACCCATTCATGCAAATACCTACAATCAATTTTCCACATATAAACAAGCTTTCAAGTTGCACTTAAAACATGTATAACCTAGCTCAATTAATAAGACATATATTCATACAACCAATATGTCCAAAGGGCACCTCAATCACAACAACTAACATGTACTTTATAGATGCAAAATTTAGGCACAAAACAACTAGCTTGTAATCAATTTCATGCCAACATTTATCTATATGTTCACATATTATAGTCAGACTCATTATACCAATTTTTCCATTCAATGTTCATTAACAAGCATTAGCACAAATGGCCATAAATTTCAACTACACTACCTATACCAAATAACCACATTCAAGCATATCAAAGGACAACTTATAACACACATTTTTAACTACCATTCCATCTTCCATCAATCAAGCACCATAAGCCAAGATATCAACCATTATAAAGTCCAAAAACATATATCAACCTAACAACCATTTCAATCACTCAAAATACCATAATTACAAGCCAAAACATAATGGCTATAATATCAACCAAAACACCTATACATGTGCCTATTTAAACAATTATCACTTAACTTGTTTTCATGCCAAAACATAACATAATTGATACATAATAACTATACCATCTTGGCCATTTAAAGATACATTAACACATACTAATTTTGGTCATTTCAAAACATACACCAATTTGACCATATTAACATTAACCAACAAGATATCAATAGTAACTTAAGTACCTCAAATCCAAGCCAACATTTCATACCATAATCATCCACCAAAATGATATATATATCAAACTCATCGATTAAACATTAGACATAGTCCACCTATACATGCCATTATAACCACAACCAAAACATTAAAATCTACTGGTAAAATCGATGGATAGTGTGATGGATCTCTGACTAGCTTCCAACCCGATCGAGCTTTCGATAATCTAAAAAGTAAGTGAAAGAAAACCACATAAGTAATGAATGATTAGTAAGCTTGTATAAACCATAAGCATAATATTACATTTCAATAATGAAATTATAGGTTAAATATAAACCTATACTAATGTCTCAAGATTTACCAAATCATAATTACCAAATCGTAAGTGACTAAACTCATAAATGTCACATTTATATAATTCATAACATGAAAGGATTTTATGGGACGTAATGTATAACCATTAACCTTTCTATAAGATTATACATCTTTCAATTTACTTACTTTCCTTTCTGTTCCCAATGCTTATCATAAGCCTTAACAACATTATTAGTTCTCAATTCAGTGTATTGATCCATGACATAAATAGATTTATTTTCAAAGCATAAGAAATTTACTAACATATGAATACATCATTTATCTCATTAAACTTTTTATAACATCATAATACATCCCAATTACATACTTATCGTATCATTCCCTTTTCTTAACCATTTCATATGCATAATACAAGCATAACCATAAACATCAATCATATCCACAATCTTGGCATAAGCCTAAGCATATCAACAACACATGTTAGTTCATTTAAACATGATTCATATGAATTTGACATGGAGAACCACTATACTTGAGCATGATCCAATTGGATTTATCATCCAACTCAACATAACATATTTTCCATGTAACTCACCATTTCAAAGTCTTTAATACGTGTACATGTCTTAGTTCGTATCGAACTCTTACCATTTCCTTTTCAAATCATGCCCGTTGAACCGTTTAGAATACTGTTAGATACCCAAGATAGCCCACACAAAGTGTGCTAACTCATATAACTGTAATTCATCAATTCTTGTACATATATACTCACACGAGTTGTGTATAAGTTTGCTCACACAAGCTGTGAAAATGGGCTTACTCATACGAGCTGTGGGTCGGAACGCAGCTATATGATACTGCTCACACGAGCTGTGGAGTATCCGCAACACATGCCAGACCTCAGCCATCGATAGGACGTTCAAGACCGCACCCGAATCATGTAAACCCTAATGACATGTCATTTGTATCCTACGAAATCCTAAGGTTCAAATGGGGCTCGATAGTTGTTGTACTTCATTGGATTTACGTCGTTTCAAAACATAATAAATTTTATAATAACATATATATATTGATTCATTATCAATAAAAATCATATAATAACATTTAGTTTAACCAACATTATACATAATACAATTCGTACGAACTTACCTGGCTAAATTGCAAAAATGTCAAAGTACATGGGCATTTTGATCATTTTCTATTCTCCTCGATTTTCCACTCAATTTTGATCTAAATTAATAATTTCATTCAATTTATTAATTTGGATAATAAAATAATGTATTTCATTCAAATTGGTATTTTTTACATTTTTACAAAATTACCCCTGAAGTTTTACTTTTATTCAATTTAGTCCTTGAGCCTAAAACATGCAAATTAACCATTTTTACCCAAAACTGTCGAAGACTCATGGAATCCAATACAGCCCATCATTGCAACAAATTCACATCAAATCCTTGTACTTTTAGTATTTTAACAATTTAGTCCCTAATCAAAAAATTCATCAAAAATCACTTAATAAAATACTTTTAAATATCAACCAACATTTCAAATTCATCATTTAATATCTAAAGTCAAAAGGTTCATCAATGGAAACATTCAAAATATTTAACAATTTCAAAATCGAAGGTACGGGCTAGTTGGACCTAGTTGCAACAATCTCAAAAACATAAAAATTAAAAGAAACAGGGCTAAAACAGACTCACATTCACCATCCTAAGCAAGGTCGAAGTTTGAAGCTTCTCCCATTCTTTTTCCATGGCAATCTTCGATGGTGAAAGACAAATGGGGAAGAAAACATTTTGTTTTCTTTATTTTGTTAACCCTTTATTTTATTAATAATAAAAAATTAACTTATAAAACATATAAAATTAAAAGATTTTAAAGCATCCAACCGTCCCACTATCTTAGGTATGGTTAAATTACCCATTAAGGCCATCCAACTATAATTCTTTAAGCAATTAACACCTTTACAATAATAGTGAATGACTTTTTCAACTTTTACAATATAGTACTTTTTAATTAATTAATTATCAAAACGTTAAAACTTTTTAACGAAACTTTAATACCACCTTAATGACACTCTGTAAATATTTATAAAAATGTTTATGGCACAGTTTATAGAAACGAGGTCCCAATACCTCATTTTCTAAAACCATTTAACCTTAGGGTCTTACCACTCGAACTTAATAATTTGCTTAAACAACATAAATTAACAAATCAAAAACCTTTTGAAAAGTCACATTTGACTTGTAAATATTAAATAATAATATTTACGAACTTACTCATCGAATTTGGTGGCCCCGAAAATACTATTTTCGACACCATTGAAAATGGGTTGTTACAGCTACACACCAATATCGAGTTCCCCAGAACTCGTCAATCGAATAACACAATAGTTTATGGACAAGCCACCACATAGATACTGACAAATGGTAATATAGCACATCGTTGATGAACCACCACATTGATACCGACGAGCAATCACATAGCACATCGTGGATAAACCACCACATAATTGCCGATAACGACCACATAATTACAGTTAAGCTGCCACATACCTTCCTCCTTTCACAATCCCACCCCAAGCATGTGATATGGCCATTTAAACACATATGTTTCACTTTTCACATTTTTTCACATATTCAAGCACATAACTCATTTTTCTCAGTTTTTACTCATATGCATGTATCATGCTCACATTTTCACATATCACATAGGTTTCACTTTAGCATGCTTTAATATACATATTTATATTAAAACATGTATTTGAACATACATATACACATATCACATATCAATCTAGCAATAAATCACATAACATAGAGTTGAGATCAATATTACATACATCACATATCACAAATCATGGATTTTCACAACACTTAATAGTTGAGGTCACTTAGTTGGTTTCCTTTTCAATTGATTTCTTCAACTCCACATGAGTAGGTAAGGTACTCACACATTAATTAATTAATTAAAATTTTAATTAAATAGTAATATTAAACTTCACTTAAAACGAGAGTTGAATCCCACACCTTAATGTAGATCTAAATTGTTTGCTCCCTTGTAGACGTTTCATTTATGTCTAGTCTTGATCGCAAATTTGAACACACGATTAACCTATTTTCGTCGTGATATATTCGAATAACATGGCTTTTTATTATGAGATTTAATGTGAAAATCTTACCAATACTTACTCTAAATTCAAATGCACGGATTCATCACTCTTGCGATGATTCCTTATTGATTTCACGGAGGATTGTTAATCAGTTCTTCATGTTAAGACAAGATCATATTAGTACTACTAATTTTTGAAATAATAAAACTAAGATACTAATTCTTTAGGCCCTATACCATTCGGTTATGTCACAAAATTTCAAGACAAAGGATTTTCAATCTCAAACTCCACTTAAACTTGTTTCATTACGAGATGATCAAAGGAACAAAAATGGAGTGAAATCGATGGTTGGAGAATCTAAAATTATTGAATAAAATATAAGAAAATATTTGTTTTAGTCACTAGGGTAATTGGCAAGAAAAAAAGAAAATAAAAAGGAAGAAATTGATCACCAGGAAAGGTGGTGGTTCGACGACGGCGACTCAACTATGGTCTGGCTATGAGGGTGCAGTTGTCCGATGGTGGTGCAAAATTCAAGTATGGAGGAGGCTTTGGTCACTTTTAATTGAAATAAAGGAGAAAAAGAGGGAAGAGAAGAAAATTGGTGGAGGAGAAGGTAACCTGCGGTGGTTGCAGCGGTGGACATGGCAGCTCACGGTGATGCACGGTGGAAGAGGGAAGGGGAAACCAAAGGGAAAAGTGAGGGAATGTTGGTTGAGGACAGTGGTGAGGTGTTGGTAGAAATAAAATCACGATGGTGGAAAGAAATGGGTGGTGGTTTTGGTGGCCAAAAGGAAAGAAAACTGAAGGGAAGAAAATGAAAAAGATGGAGACTAGGATGCAATGGGGTTGATGGATGGGAAAAGGGGCGGTGTAGCTTAGTCAACCATGACTAGGTTCAATGTATCATAAGCTTATGGCAAGAGAAGAGGTTTTGGTAAGGGAGTGAGACAAGGAGGAAAAGGGGGATGTGTTTCATTTTGAAAATACAAGTTTGACTTGCTAATGGAGCAAAGGAATCCTCCCTATATGGTAACATTGGTGGACGACAGGGCTAGCTAGCACATGCTAAAAATGTGAAAATATTAAATAAAAAAATATGTGCACAAAAGGATTCAAACTAAAGGCCTCAATGATAGACAAGGAGCTTCCTACAACTAAGCCACAACACTTCCTTATTTTTAATAATACGTGAATAATTTTAAGGCATAAGAGCTAGCAGATTCATCCTCTTTACTAAATTAAATTAATTAAGAAAATGGGATGTGACAACTCTACCCTCCTTAAAAGAAATTTCTTCCTCGAAATTACTTGATGGAATTAGGTGAGGATATTGTTGCCGCATCGCATCTTCAGGTTGGCAAGTTGCCCCACTCGAATCATGATTTCTCCACAACACTTTCACAAGCGGAACTTACTTCCTTCTTAAAACTTTAACATCACGATCAATGATCTATATCGGTTCCTCCTCAAATCTCAAATCAGATTGGACCTCAATATCCTCTACTGGAATCACATGAGAAAGGTCTGATTGATAACATCGCAACATGGACACATAAAACACATTGTGAATACGATCCAACTCTGGATATAGCTCCAATTGATAAGCCACTGGTCCAATCCTCTTAATGATGGGATAAGGTCCAATGAATCTTGAACTCATCTTCCCCTTATGACCAAATTTCAATGCCTTCTTCCAAAGTGAAACCTTAAGGAAGACTTTATCACCCACATTATACTCAATATCCCTCCTCTTCAAGTTAGAGTAAGACTTCTATCGATCTGATGTAGCTTTCAACCGATCCCAAATAATCTTCACGTTGTTTTGCATCACTTGAACTAAATCTGGTCCCAACACTTTCTTTTCTCCCATATTTGTCCAATACAAAGGTGTCCTCCACTTGCGCCCATATAGTGCCTCATATGGAACCATCTGAATGCTCGACTAAAAACTATTATTATAAGAAAATTCTATAAGCGGTAAATGTTGTTCCCAGTTACCTAAGAAATTGATTACACTACCTAGCAACATATTCTCGAGAATCCAAATAACCCTCTCAGACTACCCATCAAACTGTGGATGATAAGTAGTACTGAAACTCAATCTTGTGTTGAGTGCTTCATGCAAACTTTTCCAAAATCTTAATGTAAATCGAGGATCTCTATCAGAAATTATAGACACTCGTACCCCATTAAGTCTCACAATCTCAACAATGTACAACCTTTCCAACTTCTGCAATCAATAACCAGTGCACACAGGTAAGAAATGGGCAGATTTCGTAAATCGATCCACAATCACCCAAATAAAATCTTTCTTGGACAACGTCAATGGTAATCTACCAACAAAATCCATGGTGGCATGCTCCACTTCCACTAAGGAACTTAAATAGGTTGGAGTAAACCCGAAGGAAATTGGTGTTCAGCCTTGACTTGTTGACACATCAAGCATCTAGCCACAAATTGTGTCACATCATGTTTCAATCTTGGCCACCAATACTGCTCATGAAGATCACTGTACATCATACTACCTTAAGGATGCATAGCATAGGAACTACTATGCGCTTTTCGAAGTATATACTGCTTCAACTCCAAATCAAAAGGCACACAGAATCTTCCACGATAACACAAGATTCCTTCAAAATTATAAGAAAAATTGAAGTCTTACCCTCCTTAACAAGCTTCACATGAGGCTTTAATGACGAATCTGATATTTGCTTCAGCTTAATCTCCTCAATCAAAGTTGGTCACCCTTGTAACTCTGCAAGCAAGCCACCATTATCAGATAAACTCAACTTAGCGAACATTGCCTCAACTCTGACATAGACTTCCTACTCAATGCATTCACCATAACATTAGCCTTACCCAAATGATACTCGATGGTACAGTCATAATCTTTCAGAAGCTCGATCCAATGCCTCTTATTAAGTTCAACTCCTTTTGGGTGAGGAGATACTTAAGACTCTTATGATCTGTATAGATGACACATCTCTCCCTATAAAGATGTGCCTCCAAATCTTAAGTGTGAATACCACAACAGCCAATTCCAAATCACGCATCAGATAGATGCACTCATGTCGCTTGAGCTACC
The DNA here is from genome assembly GCF_007990345.1 of Gossypium hirsutum. Taxonomy (NCBI): domain Eukaryota; kingdom Viridiplantae; phylum Streptophyta; class Magnoliopsida; order Malvales; family Malvaceae; genus Gossypium; species Gossypium hirsutum. Next base: position 41,511,087 of record NC_053437.1, read on the forward strand.
TCAAACCGTATGCTACAACCTTTCTGTCTAGCATCAGCACGCATCCAAGACCAGAATGTGATGCATCACTATAGAACATGTAATCTTTCCCAGACTCAGGTTGAATTAACACTGGTGCTTGAGTCAAAATTGACTTAAGTTTCTCAACACTATCTTGCTATTCATCAATCCACTTAAAAGGTGTAGTCTTTCTCAACAACTTAGTCATCAAATCTGCAATCATCGAAAATCCTTCCTCAAACCTCCAATAATAGCTAGCAAGTCTGAGAAAACTCTTAATCTGACTAACATTCTTAGGTTGCAACCAATCTAAGATAGCCTCGATTTTCTTTGGATTCAAGTGAATACCCTCAGCAGATACTACGTGTCCCAAAAACATCACCTCTCGAAGCCAAAACTCACACTTACTAAGCTTCGCATATAACTTTTTCTCATGTAAGGTTTGAAGGACCAACCTCAAGTGCTCCTCATGCTCCAACTCAGATTTGGAGTAGATCAAGATATCATCGATGAAGGCTATAATGAATTGATCAAGATAGGGTGTAACACCCCAAACCCGGTCTAAACATTATGACCGAATTTGGTGATGTCACATTGTAACACCCCATACCCGTATTCGACGTCAGAATAGGGTACGGTGCATTACCAGAAGACATACTTTTGCATACGTATTAAATCGAGTTACAAAATTTCATCAGAATTAAAACTTTTAAATTATTAACGTACTTTTATAATTCTTTACAACATATCCTTGAAATATTATATTCATAACAAATAGGGCCTACGAGACTCGATATTTACTCATGTAATTCAAAGCTTTATTTCCATTTCATTCAATTCACAATTTCTCATGTTCACAATTCAAATCAATTTCTTAATCCAATATATATATTTCAATCATCTAAGAATATAATTCAAGTTACACAAACTTACCAGGCTAAATTGCAAAAATTCCAAAATTTAGGGACATTTTGGTAATTTTCTATTTTCCTCGAATTTCCACCCAATCTTGATATAAATTAATATTTCATTCAATTTACTAATTTAAATAATAAAGCAATTCATTTCAAGCAATTTGATTACTTTTATTACTTTTAGTCCTTGAACCTAAAACATGCAAATTGGTCATTTTTAATGAGAACTCAAGCTAGTTGAATAATCATTTATTTTCCTCCTCTTCCTCTCCATTCCACATCCTTAATGTGTACTATGCTTATATGTAACATTATCTATAATTCCACCATTTATTTATATATTAATTCAAAGTTGTCCACTTGAGTCATAGTCACTATATTATTTATATCTTGAGCTACGGAACTTCAAATTAAGATCCACTAAATTCCTATGAAACAAGACTCGCATATCTTTTTACCAGAAGATTTTTAGAATTTTTTGTTTAGCCAATAGGTACAGTTTATTCTTTAAAGTTCCCCTATTTCACTATTTGACAGTTCCAACCCCTCTTTACTAAAAATTAATTATCTCTTTGTACGGAATTTGGATGATGTTTCTGTTTGTTTATATTGAAAATATACTCATTCAAGATTTTAAAAATATAAATTTAAGCCTCTAATTATTTTTATTCAATTTTTTATGATTTTCCAAACTCAGAATAAGGGAACCCAAATTCATTCTGACATTGTCTGACAAAATTTATTATATCTCATGATTTACAATTCCATTACTTACACCGTTTCTTCTATGAGAAACTAGACTTAATAATATTTAATTACATATTATTTTCATCCTCTAATTATATTTTCACAATTTATGGTGATTTTTTTAAATTTCACCTATTGCTGTTGTCCAAAACTGTTTTAGTGCAAGATGTTGATTACTAAGTTTATAACTCCCTAATTCCCTTTCTCTATAATATTTCCCATCATTTTCACTTATTTCCCTTCACTAATTTAGCAGGAACATAAGAATTTATTTAAGAAAACTGTACTATAACATCATTTCCATGCTTTTTCAACAATAACAAAATTAAAAATATATTGAAATCTTGGTGTTCTTACCTTGTGCTATTGATTACAATCTTTAACTTGATTTTCTCTCTCCTCCAACTTCTATTTCTTGAATCTAACTTAACATTCTAGCTCCCCATTGACTCCTTATTATTTTTATCTCTTGGAAGCTATGGAAATTCTTTTGATTTCTAGGTGAAAATAGTGAATTTTTGGTGAAAGGACCAAATTGTAAAGAAAGCAAAAATTTCTTTCTTCTCTTCTCTTCTAACGTTGGTTGCATGGAAAGATGATAATTTTTTCATCATCTTTCCTCCCTTTTATATTAATCATTTAATAATAAGATAATACTAAAAGTCTTATTAAAATATTAATTAAATAACATTTATCTAATTAATTAATTAAAAATATCACAAACATCATCATTACCTTCTAGAATTCTCTCTCTCTATTTGACCATTTTACCCTTTATAATCTTTTGAAATTCCATCCTTCAATTATCACTTAATATGGTAAAATTGCAATTTAGTCCCTCAAAATTCTTCACCTTTTCAATTTGGTCCTAATTCATCCATTTTCCTTAGTTTCTAGATTATTCCACCCTTAAAATATTTACACTATTGGTCCTTCAACTTTTTCATATTTACACTTTAACCCCTCAAATTTTGAGTATTTACTCTTGGACAAAAAACATTTCCTTATTTTACTATATCAAGGATATTATCTTATTTTCTTATTGTAGTAATTTTCGGGGTATTACATTTCTGTCCCCCTTAAAATAAATTTCGTCCTCGAAATTTCCTTGTTTTATTTTGATCATGAACTTCATCATTTCTATATTCTTTCAATTATCCTTTTCTATCCATTCTTATCACTAACATTTCTAGTTTTTATATCATTTTGTACTTCCTTTTCAATAATATTCTTCTTTTTACTTAATCGAGTTCTTATTTCCTCTCTTTCTTCATAACTAGAAGTCCTTTCTTCATTTAGTTTTCTTAAAGTCATCTCTATCATTCTATAGTTCCCTTCTGTACATATTTATCTAGCTTAGTATTTGTATTCATTCTCTATCCTTTCATTTCACAATTTATTTTTAATTCAATATTTCAAACATGAATCAGAGGTAAATATTTACCTTGTAACAAAAATTATTTATCTTTTTTTTTTAGCAAAGGCCCAGTAGATTAAACAAAATACTTAGGATATACATAACTGATACAGAGGTGCATTGTTATGCATTATTAAACAGAAAGCACTAAAGTATTATACAGAGAACATAAATGTGCTAATAATCAGAGTGCACCGATGTGCTAATAATCAGACAGCACGCTAAACTCCCTTAATATCCTAATAGTTCTAATCTCGTCTACTTGGGAAAGTTATTTCATGCATGCATATCACTTTTACACTTTTCTCATAATGCGTTTACATGCTTTACAATTTAATTTTTGTACCAATAATCCGTATATTTATATATTCTCTACCTTTAATACATGTATTATGTTTCAAAATTCATTATTCATCCGTAATTTACTAGTAATCCATATCATGTACTTCACATATCACGTTTACATGTTTTGCAATTTAGTCATCAGCACAATATTTCTTGTAGCAAAACAATACACTTTCTAAATATGCATGCAAAACAGAACAATAACCTGTCATAAACTGACCAGACCAACAGGGCTTTCGTCTAACATTATAATTAGCTAACATTCTCACAATATAAGAACTCTATCAGAACTGAACAATTACACATACATATCTCTGAGAATAAAAGAATATATATAATATCCAGAAAAGATCATCATGTTCATTTCGACTGTAACCTTCACACACAAACATCTTTACCATTTAATTATCATTTCTCTGACTAATTCTATTATCACGAACCTCACTTTTTCCATTCACTAAAAAAAACTTCCAATTAATACATACATTATTTTAGGTATCATACCTGAATATTTTGTCTTATCAAATTTAACTTTTCTTTTATTTACTCTCTTACTTGTTTACTTGCTTGCTTAAACAACTCATGATTATAACTTACTCCTTCATTATTGAAATTCTTTTCTCAACTGATAACTGAAATATTCTTAATCCTTATACTCACCTGAATCTATTTATCATATTTTTACCTGAACTTTCATGAAATATAATTTCTTTACTAGCCCATTGAATTGCTTGGAATACTAAGGATACTCAGGTCTCTTATCTGAATATAACATGCCAAAGCTATGTCCCTGACATAGTCTTACATGGGATGTTTCCTATACTGCCAATGACATATCCCAGATAAGGTCTTACATGGGAGTTCTCATATCGGTGCCCATGCCATGTCCCAGACATGGTCTTACGGAGGACCTCTCATCTTGGTGCCAATGCCATGTCCCAAACATGGTCTTACATGGGATCTCTCATCTCGGTGCCAACGACATGTCCCAGACATGGTCTTACATGGGACCTCTCATCTCGGCGCCAACGCCATGTCCCAAACATGGTCTTATCGAGATCGCACGCTGATGTCATATCCCAGATATGGTCTAATACAGAAATCACATATCACATGTTGCCACGGTCCAACCATGGTCTTTTCCGTCAATTCATCACATACCATTGAACGAAAGTACTCATTCTTGTCTTCTACTCAATTTGATCTTTCAATTCAATTTTCATACTATTATAATATTCATGGTTCAATAGAAAAGACATAAAATAAACATCATATTATTTCTAATTTAACAATTAAACATAAGATTCTATCATATAAACATACTGATTACACTTATTCAAGCAAGTGTACATAAACATACATTCCATCTATTTGAGTATATTTACTTAATCAAATATGTTGAGCACATAACATCATATGCGCGCCAAGCAAACGCAGATAAGCATATCACAATATAAACTTTCATTTTATTCTATGTTTCTACATTTCTCAACTCATGGTTGTCTTACTTCAATGTTAACACATACTTATCATGAATTTTCTATTCATACCTTTCTAAATTTCGTTTCATTATAAACACATTTCAATCACCTCAATATAAATTTTTTTAGCATTATTGGAAACAACTCGGTTAGAAGTCATCTCTGTCTTACAAAATAATTTCATTGGAGTCAGAAGATATTACATTATCACGAGTAATAATATGGCATGTATAGCTAAACTCACATACGCTAAGTTAGTTTGAGAACTGACTAAACCATAGCTCTGATACCACTAAATGTAACACCCCAAACCTAGTCTAAACGTTATGACCGAATCTGGCGATGTCACATTGTAACACCCTTTACCCGTATTCGACGTCAGAATATGGTACGAGGCATTACCAGAAGACATACTTTTGCATACGTATTAAACCAAGTTACAAAATTTCATCCAAATTAAAACTTTTAAATTAATAACGTGCTTTTATAATTCTTTACAACATATCCTCGAAATATTATGTTCATAACAAATAGGGCCTACGAAACCCGATATTTACTCATGTAATTCAAAGCTTCATTTCCATTTCATTCAATTCACAATTTCTCATGTTCACAATCCAAATCAATTTCTCAATCCAAAATATATATTTCAATCATTTAAGAATATAATTCAAGTTACACGAACTTACTAGGCTAAATTGTAGAAATACCAAAATTTAGGGACATTATGGTAATTTACTATTTTCCCGAATTTCCACCCAACCTTGATATAAATTAATATTTCATTCAATTTATTAATTTAAATAATAAAACAATTCATTTCATGCAATTTGATCACTTTTTGACATTTTTACCAATTTACCCTTAAAATATTATTTTTTTTCAATTTAGTCCTTGAACCTAAAACATGCAAATTGGTCATTTTTAATGAGAACTCATGCTAGTTTAATAATCATTTATTTTCCTCCTCCTCTACATTCCACATCCTTAATTTATAATATGCTTATATGTAACATTATCTATAATTCCACCATTTATTTATATATTAATTCAAAGTTGTCCACTTGAGTTATGGTCACTAAATTATTTATATCTTGAGCTACGGAACTCCAAATTAAGATCGGCTAAATTCCTATGAAACTAAACTGACATATCTTCTTACCATATGATTTTCACAATTTTTGGTTTAGCCAATAAGTACAGTTTATTCTTTAAAGTTTCCCCTGTTTCACTATTTGACAGTTCCGATCTCTCTTCACAAAAAATTAATTATCTCTTTGTACAGAATTTGGATGATGTTTCCATTTGTTTCTATTGAAAACATACTTATTCAGGATTTTAAAAATAGAAATTTAAGTCTCTAATTATTTTTATTCAATTTTTTATGATTTTCCAAAATCAGAACAAAGGAACCCGAATTCATTCTGACCTTGTCTCACAAAATTTATTATATCTCATGATTTAAAATTCCATTACTTACACCATTTCTTCTATGAGAAACTAGACTTAAAAAGATTTAATTCCATATTTTTTTCATCCTCTAATTCTATTTTCACAATTTATGGTGATTTTTTTAAAGTTAACCTATTACTGCTGTCCAAAACTGTTTTAGTGCAAGATGTTGATTACTAAGTTTATAACTCCCCAATTCCCTTTTTCTATAATATTTTCCATCATTTTCACTTATTTCCCTTCACTAATATATTAGGAACATAATACTTTATTTAAGAAAATTCTACTATAACATCATTTCCATGCTTTTTCAACAATAACAAACTTAAAAATATATTGAAATCTTGGTGTTCTTACCTTGTGCTATTGATTACAATCTTTAACTTGATTTTCTCTCTCCTCCAGCTTCTATTTCTTGAATCTAACTTGACATTCTAGCTCCCCGTTGTCTCCTTATTATTTTTCTCTCGTGGAAGCTATGAAAATTCTTTTGATTTCCAGGTGAAAATAGTGAATTTTTGGTGAAAGGAACAAATTGTAAAGAAAGCAAAACTTTCTTTCTTCTCTTCTCTTCTAACGTTGGTTGCATGGAAAGATGATAATTTTTTCATCATTTTTCCTCCATTTTATATTAATCATTTAATAATAAAATAATACTAAAAATCTTAATAAAATATTAATTAAATAACATTTATCTAATTAATTAATTTAAAATATCACAAACATCACCATTACCTTCTAGAATTCTCTCTTTCTGTATTTGACCATTTTACCCTTTATAATATTTTGAAATTCCACCCTTGAGTCATCACTTAATTTGGTAAAATTACAATTTAATCCCTCAAAATTCTTCACATTTTCAATTTGATCCTAATTCATCCATTTTCCTTAGTTTCTAGAGTATTCCACCTTAAAATATTTACACTATTGGTCCTTCTAATTTTTTGTGTTTACACTTTAACCCCTCAAATTTTGAGTATTTACTCTTGGGCAACAAAACTTTTCCTTATTTTACTATATCAAGGATATTATCTTACTTTCTTACTGTAGTAATTTTCGGAGTATTAAATAGAGTTGAAAGACTCTATTCATTAAGTCTATGAACACAACAGGAGCATTCGTAAGACTGAAGGGCATCACTAAGAACTCGTAGTTCCCATACCGAGTCCTAAAAGTATTTTTTTGAACATCAACCTCCTTCACTTGCAACTGATAGTATTCCAACCTCAGCTTGATCTTAAAGAAGACCGTATCGTTTTAGAATTGGTCAAATAGGTCATCGATCCTCAGCAAAAGGTACTTATTTTTCATAGTCAACTAGTTCTGCTGACGGTATTCGATGCATAGCCTAATAGATCCATCATTCTTTTTCACAAAAAGGACTGAAGCTCCCCACATGACACAGTTGGCCTTATGAATCCACAATCCAACAATTCTTGTACTGAGCCTTAAGCTCCTTTAGTTCTTTAGGTGTCGTGCGATAGGGTGCAATGGACATTGGTGTTGTCCTAGGTAGCAACTCAATTCCAAACTCGACCTCATATTTAGGAGGTAGATCAGGCAGCCCATCAGGAAAAGTCACGAAATTCCTTCACTACTCGAATGTTCTGCAATGCAGTATATCCACATTTGTGTCCAAGATGTATGCTAGGTAGGCATCACACCCCCTACTTACCAACTTCTCTGCTACCAAGGCAGAAATCACATTTGTAAGATAGTTCTGACGCTTCCTAATCACAATAATCTCACTCCAAGAAGTAGTCCTCAAATTAATTCGTTCAATGTCGCAGCCTAAGATGACTCGATGCTCGCTCAACCAATCCATTCCCAATATGAGATCGAATTCTCAAAAGGGTAGTTCCATAAGGTTGGCACAAAACACCTCACCTTGCACTTGCGCATGACATTTCTTATAGATTTTGTTCACTTGTACAGATTGTCCTAAGGGACTAAGTACTGTCATATCACTAACTATTTCTTCTACACGAATACTCAATTTCTTAGCCATCATACAAGATTCATACGAATGAGTAAAACCATTATTTATCAATGCAAAATAAGGAATCTCTTTAATACTAAAGGTACCTACTATCACATTGGCCACATCACGATCCTCTCGATGCATAGCTGTATACACAAGTGATGGCTGCCTCGTATCAACTTGATTAGCACCCTGACCCGGTGCTCGCTGTCTCTGACCCACATTACCTCCTCTATTCTGTCCTTGAGCTTGTTGTGGCTGCTGACCAGCTCTCTAATTCGGTGCATGATTCTAGCCTTCTGCTTGTACCTGCTCATTCAGTCGAGGACATTCTCGAATCTTATGGTCCAGTGACCCACATTTTAAGCATCCACCCATGCCTCTCCAACATGCACCTGGATTTCTCTTTCCAAAGGTGGCACAATTCTGGATCCTACTCCCTACTACTAGAAAGTACAAGCAAGTTTGATTATCTCTGGCTCGTTTAACTGAATGCTGAGCCTGTCCACTAGGACTGGAATCACTCTTTGCTGGAGCTCTCACTTGCTCTTTTTGTTCGGGCTCAATGCGTCAAACCTCGGTACAGATCTTGTTCTTATCTACCAAAGCTTTGAAGACTCTACCTTATAATGGAGCCACTTGCATCATCAAATCAAATCTAAGCCCAAATCCAAATCGAACACACTTATCTTGCTCATCAGCTACCATTTCTGGAGCATAGTGACTGAGCCTTAAGAACCTTGTCTCGTAGTCGGCTACAGACATATTACCTTGCTTCAACTCAATGAACTCAAGCCTCCTGGCTTCCACATATCTCACTCCGACATATTTTTTCTACAATCCCTCCAGAAAATCCCATATTAAATAATTAGCTTGGGTACCTCTCACAATAGCTTGCCACCAGCAGTAGGCCTTATCACCTAGTAATGAAACAGTCCCCTTAAGCTTTTGTTTGGGGGTGCACTCCATATCATTGAGAATCCTCTCTGTAGCCTCCAACCAATACTCGACTAAAGTGGGGGTTGTCCTAGCAATGCCCCTGAATATTTCAACCGTACTCGATCAGAGCCTCTTAGCAATAGTGCCAAGACTATTAACACCAGATTGGGCACTCGCCGCTCATTCCAAAACTCGTAACATGACCTGCGATACAGCCTCGTTCGCTGGCTCTTGCTGGCTCTTGCTGACTCTCATCAATAGTAAGTGCTCACTCCACATTCTCCACAAAAGTCTTAAGGGTTCACACCAAAGATGTAGATGAGTCAATTTGGGTTCCTTGACCCGTTTCCTCACGTGCCCTCATTCCTGTCAAAAGAGATAAATTTTATCGTTACCACTTGAATTATTTTTTCAATCAAATTTTCATTTTTGTCGCTTTTATATGAGTTTCACTATTTATCGCTCTCACAATCTAAAGTTTTGTCTCAGTAAAAAGTTTCCTATAATTGCACAATCCATAATTTTCACATTCCTATTATTTCAAGGTCTATAATTTCACATCTAAAGAACACTTACCTTTAGCTACTAGAACTCCACTCTTGCACTTTATGCGATTTAGTCCTCGTTATTAAATTAAACATGAAAACGGTAAAATTTCTTAATGAAATTTTTATACAGTAATACTAACATGCTATAGACATTAAAATAATAGTTAAATAAATATTTTTACATTATTTTTTTCCCAAAACCATCGTTCTAATTTCACTAAAAACGGGTTGTTACACCATGTTTCGGGTGCTGGTTCTGAATGTCCTACCGGTGGCTGAGTTTCGGTATTTTTTACAGATACTTGACAGCTTGTGTGAGCAGCACCATGTAGCTACGTTCTGACCGATAGTTTGTGTGGGTAGACCCATGTTACTATGTTTCGGGTGCTGGTCTTGAATGTCCTACTGATGGCTGAGGTCCGGAATTGGTTGTGGATACTCGATAGCTTGTGTGAGTAGCATCGTGTAGCTTACATTCCAACTAACAGCTTGTGTGAGTAGGCCTATATTGCAGCTCGTGTAAGTTACAACTATATGTTTACCACACTTTGTATGAGCTTTCTCGCGTATCCGATATTATTCTAAGTGGTTCAACAGGCATTAAAAGGGAAGGAACGATAAGTATTCAAAAGACTTATGTCATGGATTTATGAAAAGGAATGAAAAGGTAATGTTCAATGAAAGTATGTTCATGCTCATGAAATTGAAGATTTCAAATGATGTTGCTCATGTATATGACTTCCCTTATATTATTTCAAGTGATTTATGAGTTGATGCTCTAACATGAGTTGTGGATGATGCTTAGACTTGTGCCAAGCTTATGATTGCATTATGTCATGCTTAGTCTTAATGAAATACATTGAAATAGTAAGTGTTCAAGTGGTAATATGCTTATGTACATGAAAAGGTAGTATAAATTATAGTATTTAATTTCTTATGAAATGGTTTATCATGTAGTTGATTCCAAAAAAGCTATGTTAAATGCGCCAGCTTGTAATCATGTGTGATGTTATGCTTATATCTTGTGTGTTAAGCATATGAAACGAGTGAGGAAAGGTAATGAAATGGTAAATTCACAGTTGAAATGAAATATGATGAAAAAGGAATAATGAGTTGAAAGATGTACTTGTTTGTGAGAAATTTATGTATGCTATGGATGAATATAGCTATATCATGGATGAATACACTAAATCAGGAATTGATAATGTCGTTTAGGCTTATGATAAGCATTGGAAATAGAATGGAAAGTAAGTAAATTGAAAGGTGCATAATCTTATAGAAAGGTTGATGATTATACATTATGTCCGATAAAATCCTATCATGTTATGAATGATAAATATATGCGACTTTAATGAACTTACTCATTTGTGAGTTGATGATCATATAGATTTATGAATCTTATGGCATTGGCATAGGTCTATGCTTATTCTATAAACTTTATTATTGAAATAAAATGTTGTGCTTAAAGTTTATACGAGCTTACTAAGCATTCATTGCTTACGTTTTTATTTTCCTTTACCTTATAGATTATCGAAAGCTCAATTGGGTTGAAAGCTAGTCGGAGATCCATCACACTATCCATCAATGTTATCGGTAGATTTTGGTGCTTTGGTAATGGTTATAATGGCATGTATAAGTGGACTATGTCTAATGTTTAGTTAATGATATTGGCATGTAATGTTGCTTTGATTTTGTGAAACTTATGTTATTTTCATACCTTAATGGTTGGCGTGCTTTTCGCACATTGATGCTTAATTGTTGGTGTTTATATGATCAAATTGGCGCATGGTTTTATGGCCAAAGTGATAAGTGTTGGCATGTTTGCAAAATGATCATTTAGGGCATGTTTTGATATGAAATTTAGTCAAGTATAATTGGTTGAATTATGACCCATTTGGTATGTTTGAATGTAATTTTGGCAAGCAGTCTATTATGGTATAACTTGGTATGGAATTAAGCTAAATATATATAGATGAGTTATGGTCAAATATATATATAAGTTAGGTATATGTGTATTTGAGATGCATGAAAACAATGGTTCAAATGATAAGTTATAATGACATGGTATAAGTCAAGTATGATATGTTTAATAATGGTAGCAAGGTGACCAATTATACATATATGTAGTTAAGTTGAGTGCTTGCTTTTGAGGTGCCTTATATGGCATATTGGTTGAATGATATTTGGTTATTCGAATTGGTCTTATTATGAATGTTTTAGGTATATTTTAAAGCTTTGTGTATATGTGCAAGTGACTTGTAGGTTCGTGTTTTAAAGGGCGAGGAAAATGGCTTGATTTTGGTCATTGTCTTGTCCACACGGCCTAACACATGGGCATTTATCTCAGCCGTGGGTTCGCGTTTTAAATGGTGAGGAAAATGGCTTGATTTTCGTCATTTTCTTGTCTACATGACCTAAGACATGGGCGTTTGTCTCAGCCGTGTGTAACACGCAACCATGTGACATGGTCGTGTGTCCCCTGTAGGTTTTTAAAGGCTGTATTTTGAAGGGTACACAGCCTAGCACACGGGCGTATGGCTTGGCTATGTGACTGAAGTCAAAGAGTTACAAGGGCATGGACATGGGCTGGGACACGACCGTGTGTCTCAGCCGTATGACCCTGTAGTGTAAAATTTTTTATCTTTTTCCATAAAGTTCAAAATGTTTCCTATTTAGTCCCGAATAGTTATTAAAGTGTTTCTAAGGCCTCGAGAGCACGAATAAGGGATGATATGAATGTGTTTGGATGAATTATGATATGATTTATGAAATGTTTGAAAATGAATGATTTAAGTTATGTTTTTACGGTAATGTTTTGTAACCCTATACCGACGACAAATATGGGTTAGGGGTGTTATAGTAGTTGCTCGATAGTGGTGCAAAATACAAGTACAGAGGAGGGTTCGATCACTTTTAATTGAAAGAAAAGAGAAAAAGAGGGAAAAGAAGAAAATCAGTGTAGGAGAATGTGACCTTCGGTGGTTACGGCGATGACACGGTGGTTCACAATGGTGCATGGTGGAAGATGGAAGGGGAAACCAAAGGGAAAAGTGAGGGAATGTTGGTTGACGACGATGGTGAGGTGGTGTTGCAAATAAGCTCACGGTGGTGAAAATAAATGGGTGGTGGTTGTGCTGGCCAAAAAGGAAGAAAAAAGAGGGGAAGAAAATGAAAAGATAGAGACTAGGGTGCAAATGTGGGTGATGGATGGCAGAAGGGGTGGTGTAGCTTGGTGAACCATGACCAGGTTTAATATACCACAAGCTTATGGCAAGAGAAGAGCTTTTGGCAAAGGAGTGAGATAATGAGGGAAAAGGGGGATGTGTTTCATTCTAAAATGGCACGTTTGTCTCGCTAATGGAGTAATAGAATCCTCCCTATATGGTAACATAGATGGATGGCAAGGCTAGCTATCACTTGCTAAAAATGTGCAAATATTATATATAAAAAAATATGTGCACAAAGGGATTCAAACTAAAGACCTCAAAGATAGCTAAGGAGCTTCCTACCACTAAGCCACAACACTTCCTTATTTTTCATAATGCGCGAATAATTTTAAGACATAAGAGCTAGCAGATTCATCTTCTTTATGAAATTGAATTAATTAGGAAAATGGATGTGACACAAAAGAATGCCATTTGGGCTTTGTAATGCCCCAACAACCTTTATGCGATGTATGGGGGCTACTTTTGCTGACATGTTAGAAGAAGGTCTGGATGTATTTATTGATGATTTTTTTATATGGAGATTCATTTAAAGAATGTTTGGAAAATCTTAAAAAAATCTTACAAAGATGTGAAGAAACCAACCTTGTATTAAATTAGGAAAAAAGTCATTTCATGGTCAAAGAATGATTGATTTTAGGGCATCAAATATCAGGAATGTGCTTGGAAGTTGACAAAGCTAAGATTGAGGTTATTAAGAACCTTTCAAATCCTACAACAGTCCGTGGAGTAAGAAATTTTCTAGGTCATGACGGGTTCTACAGGCGATTTATGAAAGATTTTTCTTAACTCTCTAAATCATTAAATTAATTACTCTGGAAAGAGACACTGCTCATATTTGACCAAGAATGCATCAAAGCTTTTGAGGTAATAAAAGGAAAACTTATTTCTGCTGCTATAATTAATACTTCTAACTGGTCAAAACCTTTTATTATAATGTGTGATGCTAGTGATTGTGTTGTAGGGGCATTGCTGGGACAAAAAAGAAGTAACCTATTCAGAGCTTTTCATTCTGCAAGTAAAACACTCAATTCAGTACAGTGCAATTACACTATAATTGAAAAGGAAATGTTAGTTGTTATGTTTGCTTGTGAGAAATTTTGACCGTATTTGATGGCTAACAGAGTTTATGTGTACACTAATCATTCAACATTTAACTATGTTATAAAGAAAAAGGAAATGAAAGCTGGGTTAATGAGCTGGGTATTACTATTTCAAGAGTTTGATTTATGGATAATGGATAGGAAAGGAAAAGAAAATCAAATTGTAAACCATTTAACCAATGTAGAGAATGACACGTAACAAATGGAATCTGAAGAAATAAATGAGAGTTTTGTTCATGAACAATTGTTCAGGGTAGATATCCACAAAGCAAGGTCCAAAAATAATGGTGCCCCATGGTACGCTAATTATGTAAACTATATTGCTAGGGGCATCTTTCCACCAAAATTTTCATGGCAACAAAAGAAAATAATTATGTATGAAGTGCAAAATTATATATGGGACGATCCATATGTTTTTCGCTAATGTATTGACCAGTTAGTAAGAAGACGTTGTTGATATTTTACAAGGATGCCATACATCCTTGGCAGAAAAAGAATAGCCCGAAAAGTACTTCAGTTTGGGTTTTATTGGCCAACCATGAACAAGGATGCATACGAGTTTGTACAAAAATGTGACAAATGTCAGAGAACTTGGAGTATATTAAGAAGGGATGAAATTCTGCAAACATCGATACTTGAGGTGGAGGTATTCAATGTTTGGCGGATTGACTTCCTGGGACCATTGCCAAGTTATTTTGGGAACTAGAACATTCTATTAGCTATTGAATATGCCTTAAAGTGGGTCGAGCCTGTGGCTTTACCCACTAATGACACAAAATCAATAGTTAAGTTCATGAGAAAAAATATCTTTGCCCAATTTGGAACCCCGCATGCATTTGTAAGTGATGAATGATCTCATTTTTGCAGTAAAAAATTCGAGGCTGCTTTGGCCAAATACAGTGTACGACACCAAATGACAACAACATACCATCCTTAGGCTAATGGTCAAACAGAGGTTTCTAACTGTGAAATGAAACAAATTTTAGAAAAAATAGTGAACCCAAATAGGAAAGATTGGGTAGCAAGATTGGACGATGGGCTTACAGGACAGCATATAAGACGCCATTAGGTATGTCTCCTCACAAGTTGGTTTACGGGAAGAATTGTCATCTATCAATTCAACTAATGAAAAAAAACATATTGGGCAATAAAAAACCTAAATTTAGATCTAGAGTTAGCAAAGAAAGAAAGATTATTCCAATTACAAGAGTTGGCAGAATTTCGTTTTATGGCTTATGAGAACATTAAGATGTACAAAGAAAGGAGCAAACTCCAGCATGACACAAGAACTTGAAGTTGAGAAATTTTTCCATGGAAAAAAGTTCTATTATTCAATTCAAGGAAAAAATTATTTCCTGGTAAACTTAAACCAAGATGAATAGACCTGTACACCATAAATCAGGTAATGCCCTACGGACTAATAAAACACTCGAGCCAAAATATAAATTTATACTTGTAACAACCCGTTTTTTAGTGGTGTCAGAAACAGTGGTTTCGAGGCCACCAAATACGACGAGTAAGTTCGTAAATATTATTATTTAATATTTACAAGTCAAATATGGTTTTAAAAAGGTTTTTGAATTGATAATTTATGTTTTATAAACGATTTACTAAGTTCAAGTGGTAAGACCCTAAAGTCAAGTGGTTTTAGAAAATGAGGTATCGGGACCTTATTTCTATAAACTGATCTGTAAATATTTTTATAAATATTTACAGATTTCCATTAAGGTGGTATGTAACAGCCCAATTTTGACCCTAATCAGACATAGTGGTTTCAGAACCACAAATCCGAGTCAAAAAATATTTTAATAATATTTTGTGTGTTTATTATGAGTGAACTTAATTGTGTCAAATTTTTCTTATTTTAATTTCGTCGTTTTAGTGTCCGATTTAATAAAAGGGCTTAATCGTGTAAAATGAAAAATTTAGGGGTTAAATCTAAAAGCATCTATTTGTTGTTGTCTTTTTAATTGGGAGGCTTAAAGATGCAATTAGACCACTAATTAGATAGTGGGTGGCTAAAGACAAAACTAACCTTTATATAAATATATGTTATAATTATTTAAGTAAGGTGAAATTAGTAAATTATTATATATTATATTATATGATAGTTAAAACATAAAATAAAGGTTATATCATCTTCCTTAGCTGAAAGTTAGAAGAAAGAAAGCCATAAAAGCTTAAGAAATGTTTTGGCCATGTTCATGCTTAATTAAAGGTTCATTTTTGTTCGGTTTTTGAAAATTTTTATGTTTTTGAGATCGTTGCTTTGTGTACTACAAGACCCATGCTTTAATTTTAGAATTTGATGGTGATTTTGAGATATGGCATTGATGAATGCTTGAGCTTTGTGATAGTTGATGATGAATTATGAAATATGTGTGAAAGATTAACATATTTTGTCTTTGAATTTTTGGTGAAATTGAGTAATTAGGGCTAAATTGTGAAAATAATTTTTTTAGGGACTAAAATGTGAAATAAATGAAATATGTGGACATTTATGAACACTAGGAATATTCGGCCCTAGCATAGTGTGTTCAAATTTTGTGTATTTTGCATTTTATGTAATAGGGACTAAATTGCAAAAAGTGTAAAATGTCAAGGGTAAAATGGTAATTTTCCCATTTATATGTTTTTGGACTAAATTGAATGGTATAATATTTAAACTAGTTCATTTTGAATATATTTAGATCAAGAACCAAAGAAATCGGAGTTGGATCAAGGAAAAACTAAAGTCGTCGATTAATTGCCCAGTTTCGATTTTTCGACCAGCTCTCTAAGCATTGTTTGCAATTTGTTGCGAGCTGAACTAAGCTCCATTTTAGCTCAATGAGCTTGAATCAGCTCAAATTCAGCTCAATTTCATTTAGAAATTAATATAGCTGTTGGAATAATTATTTGAGTTAGTTAAATTAGTTAAACACATCTCAATTAATAATCGTTGTTTAATTGGTCTAAAATCTGGACAAATTTAATTATTCATGTTAAATGTGTTTTTATTGCATGTTATTAAGTTGTCTTAAATATTACAGCTTATAAATATGTTTTTGTTATTGCATGTTTTTAATATGTATTTTCCAACCGAATTAATTGTGTCTTAACTTAATTAATTGTGTCTAGTTTTAATTATGTGTATTTAAATTGTCCAGGTTATGTTTTTAGTTATGTTCAGCTGAATGTGAATTAATTTAAATTGATTCATCTCTTTTGTAGGTTGGCTGAATGTGGGAGAGTATTTAAGCAAGATGCATGCACCCTAGATACAAACGAACTTGGCGATACATGCAAGTGAATGTTCAGCTGATTCATTTCTCAACAAAACAACATAATGCTGTTCACACTTGGAGTTCACACCAATGACTATTCGGTTGGGCATGTTCACACTTAAAGGACTCTTCAAGGCTGACTTTTCACACTTATTTTGGCTATTCACGTTCTCCTTTAATGCTAGTATTTTTTCAGCCAAGAGTTGCATCTTAATGAGCTCATTTAAGCTCATTGGTCGAACCTAGCTGCTGTCATGCACCTTTCCAAGCATTCCAAGTTCATTTGCTTAGTCTAGAAGCTGCCTATTGGACTTCAATCAGCTGAATTTAGCTATAGCAACTTAATGCTTCAATTCTAGAATTTTCTAGTTTAATTTGCTTAGCCATGAAGATGACCATTCGACTAGCTAGTACCTAGTCTATAAATAGTTTGCTATTTCATTTTGTGAAGGAACTTTTTGCCAGATTATTGAATGAACTTTGTTCAAAGAGTGAGTTTTCTCCTCTCTAAATTCGTACGAGTTTCGATCTGACTTATCTAGCGAGCTAGTGGCGTCTATCGTTCTCTTCTTGAACTTATCACTTTATTTTGGTGTGGCGTTCAACCCTTCTACAATTTCGCAAATCCACCTTAACCAAATAGAAACTGGGGTGACACTCTTTAGTGTTGAATTGTTTCTGGAGTTAAGTCCATTTTTCCATTCCTACAAATTATCCCAAATTAACTATCTTTTGATTCCTTTATTAAACAGAACGTACATCTTTCTAAACCTTCTATCATTTCAAAATTCACTTTGTAAGCTTCCGTAAATTTTAAAACAAATTTACACCTTTTTGGCTGCTAGAACTTCTCCTCGTCGACGATCGGGCAAACTTGTGAAACGACTCGATTATCCCAGGCCGGGATCGCATCACAGGCTTAATACCGGTGTTCTGAATCAGGCTTCAAGCCTAGCAGGTTACATGTCGGTGAATCATTTTAAAATATGTGTTTAGTAAGTTCTTTGTTAATATAACAACAAATGGATTATGAAATTATAATAATCAGGTATGTGTTATTTACATCTTTTTTGATATTAGGTAAGTACATTGATTGAATGTAAATAAAGTAAAGGATATTGATGTATATATATGTATTTGATGAGTATACATATTCGGTTATGTGCGAATGGTAGGTACAAATTTGTAAGTTTATATCATGTTTAATTGTTATGAATAAAAGGTATTGAGGTTAATAAAAGTTTCGATAGTATTTATAAGTGGTAATTGCGGTTTAGTAAATTTATTTAAGGAATGATATGATTTATATTTTATTTATGAATTGCTAAAGACTTACTAAGCTAAGGTAGCTTACTTTGTATTTTTGTTTACTTTGGTTTTATAGATTTTGAAGGTTGTTACGAGCTCGGGGATTCGTTAGTAATGTTTGTCACACTATCAAATAACTACGGTATTTAACTTTGTTTAAATTTAAATGTGTATGTATTAAAGCCATGCGAATATGGCTTAATTAGTTTGCTTTGCTCGGTTTTGGTTTGAATTATAGATTATGCATATTTTGGTTGTGGTTTAGCATTTCATGAAATATATTATATAAATGAATGTTATGCACGGGTTAAATTTAATTGATAGTATATAAGTATAAAATAGGATATGAAATATTTATTTTGTAAGGCAATGAAATATAAACCTTTGGTAGTGATTTAAGTATAAATAATTAGGTGTATACGCATTCGGTTTTCGTATACATATAATGGAGATTTACTAATATGTTTGGCTATAGTGATTTGGTGATTAGTGATAAATAATAAAGCTTGTATGTGAACATATTTGGCTTGATAATTATATGACATGAGAATGGAAAAATTGAATGTTTATGTGTGGTTAATGAAAAGAGAACATTGGATTATTGAGTTTTGAATTTGTGCATAGGTTAATTACGAATACGATATGTGCGGAATAGGTATTTGTAAATTGAAAATATGAAAACATAAGTTTAATAATAGATGAATATATATATTCAAATACATCTAGATCAATTAAATTTGGTTGAGTTAATAAGTAATGCACTTGTTTTAATAGAAATGGTTCAGTATGTGCATTTAGCATTTAAAGTAAAACAATGCAAATTTGATATAACATAATTTTCTATTTGCGCATTTAAATATTAAATGTGAACAGAACATTTTGTGCATTGCATTGTGAAAACTAAAGTATGTATATGCCATATCATGATGTTATTTATAAGATTAAATTTATAAGCTGTACTCGTATTATTTGAATTTGACAAGTATGGAATATGTTCTGTTGTTTCAATGTAAGTTGTTTGAAAAAAATATATAAATTATTAGTGTTGATTTTGTAAATTATGATTTCGTAATTAAATCTAATTGTGAATAGTTAAATTTGTCAAAGTTATAAAAGTAGCATTGTTCTTGAGTAATTAAGAATATTCTATATTTGTGTTAATCGTGCTATGTTTGATAATGCCTCGTAACCCTAATCCGGCGACAGATACGGGTTAGGGGTGTTACATGGTATTAAAGTTTCGTTAAGAAATTTTAACATTTCGATAGTTAATTAAGCGAAAATGATTAAATCATAAAAGTTGAAAAAGTCAATCGCTATTAGTTTAAAAGTTACCCATTATTAAGATGGTGGGAAATTTAAGTTTTAATTTTTTTTAATTTTATATGTTTTATACAGTATTTTTAATATTAAAATAATATAATAATGTTAAAATAAGAAAACATTAGGTTTTCTTCTTCATTTTGAATTTTTTTACCACTGAGTTCACCATGGAAATGCGTCAAGGTTCGAATATGGCTATAACTTTTCATTGTAATCCATTTTTCATCCATTTCTTTTAATTTTTATGTTTTTAAGATCGTTCCAACTAGGTCCAACTAGACCATACATTCGATTTTGAAACTGTTAAAGATTTTGAATGTTGCCATTGATGAATCTAGTGATTATTTATGCCAAATGATGAATTTGAAATATTAGTTGTTATTTAAAAGTATTTTGTTAAGTGATATTTGATGAATTTATTGATTAGGGACTAAATTATTAAAATAATAAAAGTACAAGAATTTGATGTGAAATTGTTGCAAAAATTGGTTGAAATGGTGCAAAGAATATACAACTGATATGAATTGGCAATAAAAATGGTTAATTTTAATGATTTAGGCTCATAGACTAAATTGAATAAAAGTAAAATGTTAGGGGTAATTCTATAAAAAATGTCAAAAATAACTAAATTTCATAAAATACATTATTTTACTGTCTAAATTAATAAATTTAATGAAATTATTAGTTTAGATCAAGACCGAGTGGAAAATCGAGGAAAATGAAAAATTACCAAAATACCCCTGTACTTTAACATTTCTGCAATTTAGCCAGGTAAATTCGTATGAACTATATTATGTATAATGTTGATTAAATTGAATGTTAATATATGATTCTATTGAAAATGAATCAATATATGTATATGTTATTATACAATTTATCATGTCATGAAACGACGTAAGTCCAATGACGTGTGACGATTATCAAGCCCCATTTGAACCTTAGAAATTTGTAGGATACAAATGACATGTCATTAGGGTTTTCCATGTTTTGGGTGTTGGTCTTGAATTTCCTATTGGTGGCTGAGTTCCGACATTTGTTGTGGATATTTAACAGCTTGTGGAGCAGCACCATGTAGCTACGTTCCAACCGACAGCTTATGTGAGCAGACCCAGGTTACTATATTTCGAGTGCTAGTCTTGAATGTCCTATTGGTGGCTGAGTTCTGACATTTGTTGCGGAAACTCGATAGCTTGTGGAGTAGTATCATGTAGCTACGTTTCGGTCGGCAGCTCATGTGAACAGGCCCATTTCACAGCTCGTGTGAGCATATATGTAAAGGAAAGGAAAACTATGGTTATATGTTTAACACACTTTGTGTGAGCTATCCCACGTATCCAACGGTATTCTAAACGGTTCAACAGGCATGAATTTACAAGGATATGATAAGATTTCTATATGAACCAAGACATGTATGTATGAAAGACTTTAAAATCGTGAGCTACATGGAAAATATGTTATGCTGAGATGGATGATAAATCCAATTGGATCATGCTCAAGTATAATGGTTATCCATGTCAAATTCATATGAATCATGTTTAAATGAACTAACATGTGTTGTTGATGTGCGTAGGCTTATGCCAAGCTTGTGGATATGATTAATGTTTATAATTATTCTCGTACTATGCATATGAAACGGGTAAGAAAAGGGAATGAAATGGTAAGTATGTAATTGGGATGTAATATGATGTTATAAAAGGTTTAATGTGATAAATGATGTATTTATATGTGAGCAAATTACTTATGCTATGGATGAATCTACATATGTCGTGGATAAATACACTAAATTGAGAGTTAAAAAGGTTTATATTTAACCTATAAATCTCATTATTGAAATGTAATATTATGTTTATGGTTTATACGATCCTACTAAGCATTCATTGCTTACATAGTTATCTTTCTCTTACTTTACAGATTATCAGAAGCCGAATCGAGTTGGAAGCTAGTCGGAGATCCATCACACTATCATCGATTTTACCGGTAGATTTTAATGTTTTTAAGTCATGGTTATAATGGCATGTATAGGTGTTTTGTGCTTGATGATATGGCCATTATGTTTGGCTCGTAAATATGGTTTATGATAGATGACATTTTGTCATTTTTGGACTTGATGGCTAATGTTGAAATGTTTTAGTGATGATATGTTTTGAATGGCCAAATTGGTATGCTTGTGTGTGATATTCACATGAAATGTTGTTTTGAATTTGTGAAACTTATGCTATTTTGATGCTTTGATGGTTGGTGTGCTTTTCGCACTTTAATACTTAATGGTTGGTGTTTATAAGGTCAAATTGATGTATGGTTTGTGGCCAAAGTGGTAAGTGTTGGTATGGTTGCAAAATGATCATTTATGTCATATTTTGATATAGAATTTAATCAAATATGTTTGGTTGAATTATGACCATTTGGACATTAATTTGGTATGTATATATGTTGGTTGTTAGAACCATTCTGAAATGGCTAGATTGGTAACATTTAAATGATTTTGATGCATGTGAGAAGTGGTCCGAAGGGTAAGGTCATTTTGATATGTTTTGATATGGAAACAAGTTAATGGATAAATGGTTAAATATGCACATTTGTAGCTATGTTTAATGTATGTGTTTGAGGTGTCTATATTTGTTGAATTGAAATTTGGTCATTTGAAATTGTTCATTTTATGTATGTTTGAACATGTTTTAATACCTTGGTCATATGTACAAATGGCTTGTAAGGATGTGCTTGAATTGGGTGAATGAAATGACTTGAATTTAGCCTATTTCTTGTTCACAAGGCCTAAGGCAGGGGCGTGTGTCTCAGCCGTGTGTGACACAGGGCCAAGTGACATGGCCGTGTGTCCCTTGTAGGTTTTTAAAGGTTGTATTTGGAGAGTTACACAGCCTAGCACATCGGCATGTGGCTTGGCCGTGTGACCCAAGTCAGAGAGTTACACGGGCACGGACACAGGCTAGAACATGGTCGTGTGTCCCTATTTCGAATGTCCACATGGTGTGACCCCTAATAATTCAAATTTTTTGACTTTTTCCTAAACTTTTTGATTTTTTCTAATTTAGTCCCCAGTCGTTTATAACGTGTTTTTAAAGCCCTGATGGCTCGAAAAAGGGACGATATGCATGTATTTGAATGAATTATGGTATGTTTTATCTAATGTTTGGAAATGAATGTTGTAAGTTAAAATTTTATGGTAATGCTCCATAACCCTATTCTGGCGATGGATGCGGATTAGAAGTGTTGTAGTACTTATCCTTTTTTGATGGTCCTGAACTGCACGACTATAGATGTCTGGCCATACTATTGAGGGATAAGTAGATACATTGCGGTGGATTTTGTAAAAATAAAGTGAAATAAGAGGGATCAGTGTGATATAGTAATTATAGGTTAGCCAATATGTGCAAAAAAAGAAAAATTCATGAAGAAAATAAAAATGAGTAGAAAAAGTACTTGAAAATTAAAACCATTTGTGAACGAGATGTATTGAAAAAGAAAAGAAATGTGGCAGTCACAAAAGAAGAAAATCTCATTTATTAGTGCACAAAAACTTCTGAGCTAACTATGATTGTTATATTAGGTTGTGAATTCCTATGTGGAGAAATAAGGAAGGTGAGAGAATGAGTTATAAGGCGGTGAGTGGGAAAATGTTACTAAGGGGGAGAATAGGGGACAATATGATGTGCCAAACTATTTTCGTGCTTGAAAATATTTGATGTTTCCTATTCTTGAAATTCATACCTTTCCTAAGCTCCAGGATGTTACAAGTCGAAAAGCCCTATGTGATCTAGGTAGATTTATTAACAATTCGAAATCATAATGAATAATTGCATTCATAACTGTTTGTATTCTGCTAGGATAATCAAATTACTTGCATAGTTTTTTTATGGATTCATACATTAGAGACCCTTAATGTTTGTATGCTTTGTGATGTACTAAACTTAGGTGTTTGATATAAAAAATGGTAAGTTAGTTATATCTCATGCCAGGATTATGCTCGAATATAAAACGCCTATTCATGTGCTCCAAAGCTAACACTTGTACTATACTTACTTAAGGGTTGTCTTTTCAATTATTGTTTTTTTTTTTTGTTTTGCTTGAGGACAAGCAGTGACTTAGGTGTGGGGTAGTTTGATCTACTGTAATTCGGTGTAGCAGATTAAACTAGTTTTCACATTTGAAGAGCTTGAATATGATTATTTTAGTAGAATGTAGTTATGTTTTCTTACATTTATTTAAATTCAATAAATTGTGTTATCTAATGAGGAACTAATCCTCCTTTTGGGGATTAGCAAGTGGAGGTATGAATAATTAAATATTTTGTAGGGATTTCTTAACAGATCAATTATTCAAGAAAGGGAGAGCCTAAACCCTACGCCTGACAACCCTAGGAAGTCATCAATGTGAGAATTAACCCAAAATTGGTACGACCTATCCATGAACACCTTAACCCTGAATCGGTCTGGACTGTGAGGTGGAAAATAAGTAGTTCTTACCAACTCAGTATTTTAGTGGACGTATCGGAAGATCTTGTTAAGGTATTGACTAGTTGATTGAATAAGAAAGTTCGAGACGATAGTAGAATAAGATTTCCAGGCGAGCTAATCACCAATGTCCAGATTTGATATGTACTTACGTATTTTGATTTCTTGTTTTTCATTCATTTATTTACTTTTATTTCCTTTCTTATTAATTTTACTATAATTTATACAAAAACCCTTCTTTTAATTATTCGTACTTTAATTTGATTAAAGTATTAAATAGATTTGTTTATGTTTAAATTATAATTAATTTAGTGCTTGCCTCCTTTGGATATGATCCTCAGAGTACTCACCTACTCCGTTATAACCATATTACAACTTGACCTATATACTTGCAGATACCACTTTTCCACATCTTTTGTGCAGGATTTCTACTCCGAATGTTGGTATGCTAGAGACAGCCAATCATACAAAAAAGACAATGATATATCCAAACACTTAGATGAATCTCTTTGTCATATGCATAAGATTTCTTCATGTGAAACTACTAAGCCATCCAATTTCAAAAGATTATCAAACATGTCAGACATAATGGAACAGATGAGGAAAATGCTCCAAGAGAAATCTGAAGGGCTACCTCCAAGGGAAGAGGTCGTGCATGATGTTCCCAACCTTAATTCAGAGGACCCTTGTTTTATTGTTGACCACCCTAAATTAGAGAATAATAGTCAACAAGAGTTTGGAACAAGAGATCATGGGGATGAATTGAATATGGCTGAAGTGATCTCCAATCCAATTGACGTAGAAACAATCATAACAGTAGAAGTAACCACTAACATGGAGCTTAAATCGATTTTGAATGAAATTGTAGTAGAGCCAATACACTTTCTGACTATAGAAGAGAAGGTACTAGCCAAAGAAATTGATAAGTTTGACTCATTCTCATCTAAACAAGGCAACAAAGCTCAAGTGACCAAAACTTCACGTAGCATGGAGAAGAGGAAGTTCGAGGCAATAATACCCTAGAAAATTATCTATCATAATTCGGTGTAGTAGATTAAACTAATTTTCGCACTTTAGGAGCTTGAAAGCAGGAATTTTCATTGGGTATTAATTATGTTTTTGCAAGTTTTCGTTAAAGTTAATAAAATGTGCAAATTGGGTATTTTATTGACTTTAGGAGCCGAACGAGGCCTAAAGGTGAGCTAATAAACTTTGCAAGTGCGTAGGAGACTACTAGAAGGCGTAATAAACTGATACTGGCGGCTATGTTGCAACACAGAATGATCAATGTCGGAACATAAGGAGCAAAATGGAGAAATCATGAAACTGCCTTCGATGTCACGACACAGGCTAAGGGTGTCGCGACATACCCCTAAAGATATCCCAAGAGAAATATACTGACTTCTATGTGGCGGCACAAGTCCTAGTGTGTTGTGAAATTGACTCTGGACAGGAATTAAACACAAGCCAGGGGCATTTTAGTCTACACAATCAAAATTAAAGCTCGGGAACGTCAACTAAGCTAGCGTTAAGGACAACGACCACCTGAAATCTATAAATAGGCTCATTTGTCACATGTTATGAACACCGATTACTTAGTTTAGAATTTCTCTTTTAATTTCAGTTTGGCTTTTCTTTATTCTTGGGTTTTTAGATTTGTTTTTAAAGTTGTTTTTTTGTTTATCTCAAGAGATATGATTTGTGGAAAAAATTAAACTTGTGGACTCAATTGTTAATACAAATTAGACGTTTTCTTAAACTTTATACTTCGATTCATTCTGCGTGTTCAATCTTTATATCGTTTCTATATTGTTTATGAAAACCATGAGTAACTAATCCTTCTATGGGGGATTACCGAGTAGAGGTATAAACTGTTAACTATTCTTTAGCTTTACTCCACAGATCAGCTGTTTGGGAAAGGAAAAACCTAAAACCCTAGGCCTGACAACCTTAGGAAGTGATAAAGGTGGGAATTAACCCAAAATTGGTATGACCTATCCGTGAACACCTTCACCCCCAATCGGTCTTGACTATGAGATCAAAAGATAAGTAGTCTTTGCCGACTCCTTATTTGAGTGGAAGATCAAAAGATTCTGCTGGGATAGTAGCTAGTTGATTGACGATGAACCTGAAGCGACAGTTGATAGGGATTACCGAAGTGAGCTAATTGGAGACACGAAAATTTATGTGTTTTTACATGCCAAGTTTTACTTAAAACCATGCATTTTCCATATAATTTTTGTCATAAAATAATTATTTTTTATAAAATAATTAAATTGTATTAAAAATTTGAACATGTTAATTTTTAGTAAATTTTACAATTTTTTTTATTTTTGACAGATTCGTACAAAGGGAGAAAATTGACTCGACAGACACCGTTAGAATAACAAAACCGAGAAGCAATTCGAAGTAACAAGGAAAAATAATATCCAACCTAAGACGGTCCAAATATGTGTATTAATTCATAATATAATTAATTTTAATTTATTCCCAATTTAATTTGGGCTAAATAAATTAATTTTAATTAATTATGGAAAAAGGGCCCAGTTGAACCAAATTGAGTAAACCGAACCAGCCACCAATTGGGCAGCCCAGAACCGTTCAAATGCCAAATCAGCATTTTTAGCTGATTAAATGAGCAGCAAAAAGGCCCTTGCAAGAATTCCAAATTGCATTCAAACCTCACCTTAAATTAAGCCTTTCCGGATTTGCCCCAAGCTAATTTTAGCAAAGTTGAAAGTCTCAACTTTGCCATGTAGGATGGCCGGCCATGAGGGAGCTCTTTGGCTGCTGAAATTTTCTATTTTTAGCAGCCATCCTCAACTATATAAACCCTCTTTGCTGCCCATTCAAATCATCCCTCATTCTCATCTCTTCTCTCACAACTTTTCTCTCCTCTCTCAATTTTTTCTCCCATTTTCCCATTCAAAGTTCCTTGCTCTTGTGTCGATTTCTCCTCTTGGGAAAGAGGTCTCATTCAGCCAATTTGGAGCAGCAATTGAGTGTTCATAATAGCCTTTACCAACAAGGACAACAAAGAAGGAAGAACGGAGCAATCTTGTTAAGCCACGAATAATCACCGGATTTGATTCTTGTTCCGTATCTCTTTAATTTTTTTTTTTGTTTTTATGATGAAAATATATATGAATATTTATGCTATTTGAATGGTTAATTTAATCAACTTAGCTTGAATTTGATTCGTGTTGGGTTGATTTCATTCCGTCCTCTTGATTTGTTAAATTTATGTTCATGCTATTATAGGCCTCGGTAAAATGTTTGATTAAGTAAAACCATGATTAAGTTATTTTTGCATTACAGTTGTAAGATAACTAAAGAATTAATTATTTAAACATATTTAAATTGTAATTAATGGACACAATACTTAATCAGTGCATGTTTAATTCTTCTAAGGTAGCTGAAGATTAGATTAGCATTGTATTTGGCGATACATATGCCTTGCATAACTTGCAAGATTATTGTGATTAAACTGTTTCAAGGTAAGGATACTATGTTACCTCACATAGTCTTTTATATGCTTATTAGGTTGAATTAATCGTTTGAATCGACATAGGAATATGCAAGAGATTGTTTAATCTAATAAGTATATGTGTGCAATAACATGTTTATCTTTATAAATCTGTTTTATCGATCGAATTGACATAGGAATATGTGCAAGAGATGAATGGATTTTTGATTTGTAAATATGTTCATAAGTTAGTGAATTACCGAGTTGCTGTGATTTATTAGTAATAAGTATAAGCATAAATTTAATGATTATCAGGTAAGGAAATGTAATTAATCCAATACAATTATATCATCTTGATTAAAATCAGCTTTTGAGATCGTGTATTAGAACTTTATTTTATTTTATTTACTTTGTTTCTAGTTTTTAATCATTTCCCAAATCCAAATATTTTTCTTTCACCAAATTGTTTAAACTTACTCTCATAAATAATTCTTTTATAGTCTCTGTGGGTACGATAACTCGACATTTACTTGTCACTTTATTACTTGTTGCGACTGTGTACACACTCACATTTTCGTCATTCCAAGTTTTTGGCGCCGTTGTCGGGGACTATTTTAAAAAAATAGCCATTATTTGTGAATCTGTTTTTACATTTTGGTTTATTTATTTTCCTGTTTAAATCTTTACTTAATCTTTCTATGATTATTTCAGGTGTTTATGAGTATTGACCAGATTATCGACTTACTCCCCGTGGACCATGAAATAGAATGAACCTTTCGACAGCGAAGAAGACAAGCGAACCAGAGAAGGACTGAAGATATAAACTTTGAGAATATGAATCAAGGAAATGGAGCAAACCTTGCTAAGAATATAATCATTATTGCTGTTGATAGGGATAGAGCTTTACGACAATATGACGTGCCAGTATTTAATGATCTTAATCTGGGTATTATGAGACCTGAAATCAAGGCACAACAATTTGAGCTGAAGCCAGTCATATTCAGAATGCTTCAGACTGTGGGCCAATTCAGTGGAATGCCTACTGAAGATCTTTATCTTCACTTAAGACTATTTATGGAAGTGAGCGATTCTTTCAAGTTAGCCAGAGTACTCGAAGATGCATTACGACTGAAGCTGTTCCCATATTCGCTAAGGGACAGAGCTCGTGCCTGGTTGAACTCATTACCACCGAACTCTATTTCTACATGCAAGAGTTAGCCAATTGATTCCTCATGAAGTATTTCCCGTCGAGCAAGAATGTCAAGTTGAGGAATGAGATCACTTCCTTCAACAAATGGATGATGAGTCCCTGTATAAAGCATGCGAAAGGTACAAAGAGTTATTATGAAAGTGCCCTCATCATGGAGACCCACATTGCATTCAACTTGAGACATTCTATAGTGGTCTCAACACTCACATGAAGATGGTAGTGGACGCCTTTTATAATGGTGCTCTTCTTTCTAAGTCTTATAATGAGGCTTATGAAATTATTGAGAGGATTGCCAGTAGCAATTATCAATGGCCAACCAATCGAGCAGCGTCAGGCAGACGAGTCGTTGGAATACATGAAGTGGACACTCTCACTTCACTTGCATCTCAGGTATCTTCAATATCCTCAATGCTTAAGAATCCTACCACTAATGGGTCTAACAGTTTTACAACCCAACCACCTAACCAATTTGAGAATATAGCCTGTGTGTATTATGGGGAAGGACATTTGTTTGAAGAATGTCCATCGAACCCCGAATCCATTTATTACATGGGAACCAAAACCAAAACCAAGGGAGGCAAGGACTACAATCCAATTTTGATAACTCATCGTGGCGAAATCACCCATTTTTTTCCTGGAGTAACCAAGGCTCTAGAACCAGTAACACTCACGCCTAACCTAGACCAACTCAGCATCCTAGTTTCCCCAATAAGTTCAGAAACCAACCCAAGCAAAACCATCCAATAGCTTAGAGAATCTATTGAAGGCATACATGGCGAAAAACGACGCTACTCTAAGGAATTTGGAGAATCAAGTGGGCCAGCTTGCTACTGAACCTAGGAACTGACCATAAGGTGCTCTACCTAGTGACACGGAGAATCCAAGAAATCTGGGGAAAGAACATTTTAAAGCGTTGGCATTGAGGAGTGGAAAGGAAATAGAGCCTGTAACAGCCCGATTCTGGGTGTAGTCAGAATAGTGGTTTCGGGACCACAAATCTGACGAGAGAAAATATGATTATTATTATATTTTCATGGTCTACAATTTTACGAAATAATTTTTTAAAAATTTCGTTCGAAAATTTTGACGTTTGGGCACTCAATTTAGTCAAAAGGACTAAATTGTAAAAAGTGCAAAAATTGAGTTCTACATGTTAGAAGTGTCTAATTGTTATGAAATTATAAATTTGGGGTCCGTATATGGTAATTAGACCATTAGTTAATTGATGGACAAAAATAGACATAAGAAATGGGTGAAATAGATTTTTTTTTAAATGGGGGCATTTTAGTCATTTAGTAATAAAAAGAATTAAAAAGGGAAAAAGATGGCAAAATGTGCTCATCTTCTTCATGGTGAACGGAATCAGTAAGGGGGAAGCCATAGTTAGGGTTTTTAAGCTTCCAAGCTCAATAGTAAGTGATTCCAAGCCCCGCTTTCAATGTTCTTTACGTTTTTGGAGTCCCGGTAACTTAATTTAGCTTATTCTATCAATAATTCGTGTTATGGTTCATATTTGGAAAAATACCCATAGGTGAAATATGTTTATTTTGTTGTTTTATGGTGGAATATGAAGCTAGAAATTATGTTAAATAACTTTTGCTAAGCGATTTTAAACGAAAACGGGTAAATTGACATAATTGGTAAAATAGTTAATGTTCAAAAGTATGTGTTAGAGTGAGAATTTGATGTTGCCATAGAAGGTAAAAATGTTCAGCATGTCATAAAACCTAAGAATAACTGATGAAGTTTCATTTCCGAGCTTAGGGACAAAAGTGTAAATATGTAAAAGTTTGGGGGCAAAATTGTAAATATTCAAAAAGTTGGGTGGAGGATTACTTTAATAAATGTGAACATTAAACGAGTTAAATTTGCTATTATAGATCAAGAGAGACGGGAAGATTATCTTAAACTAGGAAAAGAAAAGATAGTGGAGTGAATTGCAAAATTACGATATTTTGCACCGAGGTAAGTAAACATGTGACTTAATGTATTATTTTGATATTATTTGATATGTGTTGAGATTTATTTGAATATAAAATAAATGTTTGGCAAGATTCCAAAAATGTTGTTAAATTGGGAAAGGTGGTAAGGGGTTGCAAAACACGATTTTTGGTTGAACACTCGGAATTGGCCAGAGCATATTGCATATAAAGGGGTTGCTGTGTGCTGATTCCCCGATTCATTGGTGGTTGCTAAGTGCTGATTCCACCGTATTTTAAATGTGAAAGGGGGTTGCTAAGTGCTGATTCCCCCGAGGGGTTGCTAAGTGCTGATTCCCCTATTCATTGGTGGTTGCTAAGTGCTGATTCCACCGCATCTGAAATGTGAAGGGGGTTGCTAAGTGATGATTCCCCCAAGGGGTTGCTGTGTGTTGATTCCCCGATTCATTGGTGGTTGCTAAGTGCGAAATCCACCGATAACGGTTAACATTCCGAGTGTTCAACGAGTAAATTGGGAAGGTGAATATTCATATATGTGGTGGACAAGTTTATGGGAGGAATATTGGGTTTGATACTTAAACAACCCATGTATAAGATGGGAGGAAAATCAAAAATACAACAAGAGACAATTTGAATGCAAAACTGTTTTGACTGACAGCAGTTGTGCAACTATGAAAAATCATCATAAATGGTGGAAAATGAATTAGAGGTTGAATAATATATGAAATTGAAGCTGAATGAGTCTATTTTCATATGAAAGAAATAGAGCAAACAAAAGAGTTGTATTTTTGGAGATATTTGAATTTTACTAAGACATGGCTGGATTGATTTCGAAATCCCCTGTTCCAACTTTGGAAAATTACCAAAAATTATAGAAAACTAATTATGGATTGAAATCTATATTCCTGGATTCCTTTTTGAGTCTATTTTTAATAGAAACAAACTAGAACTTTTTTTGAAACTTTTACAGAGAGTTATGTGAATTTTTGTAAGGGGAGGTCAGGACTGTCGGGCAGTGAAACAGGGGAAGATTTAAAGAATGAACTGTACTAATTGGCTCGACCAAAAATTCTTAAAATTTTATGATAGAAATATATATGGGTCTATTTTTAGGGAAAATTTACGGAATTCAATTTTGAGCCCTGTACCTCCGGATAAAAATAAATTAATGGTCATGACGTAGAAAACCAGCTTGCTGGAAATTACACAAACAATGAAATTTATTTGTGAATAAATTTATACTATGGTGTAGTCATGTGAGAAATTTATTTATTTGTCATATGTTTAATTACTAAGCTATATGCTTACTCGTTTTATTTTTCCCTTGATTATAGTGATTTCCATCAACTCGGAATTGGGACGGAGTCAGACAATCATCTACACTATCATCCACGTTTGGGTATTTTGCTACTAGTATTCCGGAAATTATGGCATGTATAGACGACTTATGTAATGGGGCGTCACCATGTAAATATATGTTATGGTTCGATTTAAAATGTAGTGTTTATTAATGGTTAAATTTTGTTTGTTTATACAACTGAACTTGGTTGGAATATTGAATTATGTTTGAAAACTTGCAGGAGGTTTAAGCAAAAATAAGCAGAAATGCTGTCGAATTTTTTTTTTAAAATTTAGTAATACCTCATACTCTGTTCTGATCGGGAATGCGGGTAAGGGGTGTTACATTTTAGTGGTATCAGAGCTACAGTTTAGTCGATTCTCGGACCAATAAAATATGTGTGAAAGTCAGTCTATACATGCCATAAATATATTGTGATAGTGTGATGATTTCTGACTATTTAAAATTTTATTTTATATAGTAAATGGACTTTGACCGAAGTGTGGCAGATGATGTTGAAAGTAACGCGCCGACTCCCGCACAAGCGACCGCGCATGAAGAGAGTAGACATGAGACACATGGACAGGATGAGGCTCGGGAAGCCTTCCTCCGGATGATGAGTGATTGGTATACAGAATATGTCCGTGTAAATCTGAATGTTCCACCTTCTCCACCCCTTCCTATTCCTCAACCGGTCCCCGTAGCTCCACGAATTGCTGAATTGGTGAGATCAAGTAAACCACCCGTTGACAGAATTCGAAAGCATAGGCTGAAGATTTCAGGGCTAATGTTGATGATGATCCGGAAAAAGCTGAGTTTTGGCTTGAAAATACTATTCGGGTATTTGATGAATTATCTTGTACTCCTGAGGAATGTTTGAAATGTACTGTGTCTTTATTGAAGGATTCGGTATACCGTTGGTGGAAAACATTAATATCGGTGGTTCCAAAAGAAAGAGTTACCTGGGACTTCTTCCAAGAGGAATTCAGAAAGAAACATATAAGCCAGCGGTTTATTGATCAGAAACGCAAGGAGTTTCTCGAATTGAAACAGGGCCGAATGTCAGTGGCAGAATATGAACGGGAGTTTGTTCGGCTTAGTAAATATGCCCAGGAATGTGTACCTACAGAGGTTATTATGTGTAAAAGATTTGAAGAGGGGCTAAACGAAGATATCAGATTGCATGTTGGGGTTTTAGAGTTAAAAGAATTTGTGGTATTAGTTGATCGGGCCTGCAAGGCTGAAGAGTTGAGTAGAGAAAAGAGAAGGGCGGAGATGGAAGCTCGAGATGTAAGAAAGAGGTCAATGGGCAGGATATTTAAATCCCAACCGAAGAAGTTTAAAGGGATGGATCCACGACCAACTGGTTCAGTTGGGTATTCACGCAGAGACCAAGGGAGGTCATATTCCGGAGTTAAAACTCGAGCTACCTCAGTGGCAAGTGTGGGCAATGTAGGAAACACCAGACCTGAATGTCAACAGTGTGGCAGACGACATACTGGTGAGTGTTGGGGATTTAAACGAGCTTGTTTCAGGTGTGGTTCTCAAGAGCATTATGTAAAAGATTTCCCTGAAAGAATAGAGGAAGAAAAATTACAAAGAACTGGATCGGGTGATATTGTCAGTAGAGGCAGACCACCGAGAAACGTGGGGAGCAAAACTAGTGGTAAAAGTGTGGTAAAAGATGCAGCTGGAAGATCAGAAACTAGAGCGCCTGCCAGGACTTATGCCATACGCACTCGAGAGGATGCCTCATCTCCCGACGTGATTACTGGTACATTTTCTCTTCATGATATTGATGTTATTGCTTTGATTGACCCTGACTCTACTCATTCATATGTATGCGTGAATTTGGTATCTAGTAAGAAATTTCCTATTGAAAACACTGAATTTGTAGTTAAAGTATCAAATCCTTTAGGCAAATGTGTCTTAGTCGATAAGGTTTGCAAGAATTGTCCCCTGATGATTCAAGGTCACTGTTTCCCGGCTAATTTGATGTTGTTACCATTTGATGAGTTTGATGTTATTTTGGGGATGGATTGGTTGATATTGCATGATGCCAAGGTAAATTGTAGACAAAAAATCCTTGAATTAAAGCATGAAAATGGTGAAATTCTCTGGGTTGAAACAGAGGAGCCGAATAAATTGCCTATGATGATTTCGCACATGTCTGCTCAGAAATACTTGAGAAAAGGATGTGAAGCTTATCTTGCTTATGTGCTGAATATTGATATAACTGGGTCGAAGCTTGAATCAGTGCCGGTAGCCTGTGAATTTCCAGACGTATTTCCAGAGGAATTGCCTGGGTTACCTCCGAATAGAGAAGTTGAGTTTTCTATTGACTTGTTACCTGGTACTGCACCAATTTCTATTGCACCGTATCGGATGGCTCTGACTGAGTTGAAAGAATTAAAAGCTCAGTTACAAGAGTTGACAGATAAAGGATTTGTGAGACCGAGTTTTTCTCCTTGGGGTGCTCCTATGTTATTTGTGAAAAAGAAGGACGACTCTGTGAGACTTTGTATTGACTATCGTCAGCTCAATAAGGTGACTATAAAGAACAAGTATCCTTTGCCGAGAATTGATGATTTATTTGACCAATTAAAAGGGGCAACAGTGTTTTCCAAGATCGATCTGAGGTCTGGTTACTATCAGTTGAGAGTTAAAGAGTCTGATGTGCCGAAAACCACCTTTAGAACGAGGTATGGACACTATGAATTTCTGGTCATGCCTTTTGGGTTGACTAATGCTCCGGCTATTTCTATGGACTTGATGAACCGAATTTTTCGGCCGTACTTGGATAAGTTCGTGGTGGTGTTCATAGATGATATTTTAATCTATTCTCGGGATGAATCTGAGCATGCAGAACATTTGAGAACTGTATTGCAGATTCTGAGAGAAAAGAAATTGTATGCTAAATTCAGCAAAAGTGAGTTTTGGCTTTGTGAGGTTGGATTCTTGGGACATATAGTTTCAAGTGAAGGTATTCGAGTTGATCCAAGCAAAATTTCAGCAATTGTTGATTGGGAACCACCAAAGAATGTGACCGAGGTTAGAAGCTTTCTAGGCTTAGCTGGGTATTACAGACGCTTTGTCAAGGGATTTTCGATGATTGCTTCTCCTATGACTAAGTTACTACAGAAGAATGTCAAATTTGAATGGACCGATAAATGTCAGCAAAGTTTCGAGAAATTGAAGGCATTGTTGACTGAGGCGCCAGTGCTGGTGCAACCTGAATCAGGGAAAGAGTTTGTAATTTACAGTGATGCATCGTTGAATGGTCTTTGGTGTGTGTTAATGCAAGAGGGCAAAGTAATAGCTTATGCTTCAAGACAGCTGAAACCGCATAAGAAGAATTATCCGACGCATGATTTAGAATTGGCTGCTATTGTTTTTGCTTTAAAAATTTGGCGCCATTATTTGTATGGTGAAAAGTACCGAATCTTCACTGATCATAAGAGTTTGAAGTATTTGATGAGCCAAAAAGACTTGAATTTGCGGCAACGAAGATGGCTCGAGCTAATTAAAGACTATGAGCTAGTGATTGATTATCACCCCGGGAAAGCTAATGTGGTTGCTGATGCCTTGAGCAGAAAATCTTTATTTGCTTTGAGAGCTATGAGTACGAGATTAACTTTATCTGATGATGGTTCAATTTTGGCTGAATTGAGAGTTAGACCGTTATTTCTTCAGCAGATTCGGGAAGCTCAAAAGAAAGACAATAAATTGCAAGCCAGAAGAGCTCAGTGTGAAGCAGGCATTGATTCAGATTTTCAAATTGGTTCAGATGACTGCCTAATGTTCCGGGACAGAATATGTACCGAGAAATGATGAGCTAATTCGGACCATTTTATGTGAGGCACACAGTGGTGATTTATCAGTTCATCCAGGTAGTGTGAAAATGTATAATGATTTGAAGAAGTTGTATTGGTGGTCGGGAATGAAAACGGATATCTCAGAATTTGTATCAAAGTGTTTAATCTGTCAACAAGTGAAGGCTGAGCATCAAGTACCATCGGGTTTACTTCAGCTGGTAACGGTTCCAGAGTGGAAGTGGGACAATATTACGATGGATTTTGTGACAGGATTGCCTTTAACTCCAAAGAAGAAAGATGCTATTTGGGTAATTGTTGATAGATTGACAAAGTCAGCCCATTTTATTCTGATACGCATTGATTACTCACTTGACAGGTTGGCGGAATTATATGTTGCTGATATAGTGAGATTACACGGGGTGCCTAAATCTATTATATCGGATAGAGATCCGAGATTTACTTTGAGGTTTTGGATAAAGTTGCAGAAAGCCTTGGGTACGAAATTGAATTTCGGTACTGCGTTTCATCCGCAAACTGACGGACAATCAGAAAGAGTGATTCAAGTTCTTCAAGACATGCTCCGGTGTTGTATTTTAGAATTGGAAGGCAGTTGGGAGAAATATCTACCATTGGTTGAATTTGCTTATAACAATAGCTATCAGTCAAGTATACGAATGGCACCGTATGAAGCATTATATGGGCGTAAGTGTAGAACTCCTTTATATTGGACTGAGCTCGGTGAGAACCGGATTCATGGAGTCGACTTGGTGAAAGAAACTGAAGAAAAGGTGAAAATAATTCGTGACTGCTTAAAGGCTGCTTCAGATCGGCAAAAGTCGTATGCGAATTTAAAGAGGAAATATATTGAGTTTCAACTAGGTGATAAAGTGTTCTTGAAAGTATCTCCATGGAAGAAGATTCTGAGATTTGGTCGTAAAGGCAAATTGAGTCCACGTTTTATTGGACCATATAAAGTTATTGAAAGAGTTGTCCCTGTAGCTTATCGGTTAGCATTACCACCGGAGTTGGAAAAGATACATAATGTAATTCATGTGTCGATGTTGCGACGTTATCGTTCAGATCCTTCACATATAGTTTCTCCTACAGAGATTGAGGTTCGACCAGATATGACTTATGAGGAGGAACCGATAAAAATTCTGGCTCGGGAGGTCAAACAGTTAAGGAATAAAAGTGTAGCCTTAGTGAAAGTGTTGTGGCAAAAACATGGAATGGAAGAGGCTACGTAGGAACCGGAGGAAATTATGAGGAAATAGTACCCAAACCTCTTTTCCGGTAAGATTTTCGGGGACGAAAATCCCTAAGGGGGGGAGAGTTGTAACAGCCCGATTCTAGGTCTAGTCGGAATAGTGGTTTCGGGACCACAAATCTGACAAGAGAAAATATGATTATTATTATATTTTCATGGTCTAAAATTTTACGGAAAAATTTCGTAAAAATTTCGTTCGAAAATTTCGACGTTTGGGCACTCAATTTAGTCAAAAGGACTAAATTGTAAAAAGTACAAAAGTTGAGTTCTACATGTTAGAAGTGTCTAATTGTTATAAAATTATAAATTTGGGGTCCTTATATGGTAATTAGACCATTAGTTAATTGATGGACAAAAATAGACATAAGAAATGGGTGAAATAGATTTTTTTTAAATGGGGGCATTTTAGTCATTTAGTAATAAGAAGAATTAAAAAGGGAAAAAGATGGCAAAATGTGCTTATCTTCTTCATGGTGAACAAAATCAGCAAGGGGGAAGCCATAGTTAGGGTTTTAAGCTTCCAAGCTCAATAGTAAGTGATTCCAAGCCCCGTTTTTAATGTTCTTTACGTTTTTGGAGTCTCAGTAACTTAATTTAGCTTATTCTATCAATAATTCGTGTTATGGTTCATATTTGGAAAAATACCCATAGGTGAAATATGTTTATTTTGCTGTTTTATGGTGGAATATGAAGCTAGAAATTATGTTAAACAACTTTTTCTAAGCGATTTTAAACGACAACGGGTAAATTGACATAATCGGTAAAAATAGTTAATGTTCAAAAGTATGTGTTAGAGTGAGAATTTGATGTTGCCATAGAAGGGGAAAATGTTCAGCGTGTCATAAAACCTAAGAATAAGTGATGAAGTTTAATTTCCGAGCTTAGGGACAAAAATGTAAATATGTAAAAGTTTGGGGGCAAAATTGTAAATATTCAAAAAGTTGGGTAGAGGATTATTTTAATAAATGTGAACATTAAACGAGTTAAATTTGCTATTATAGATCAAGAGAGACGGGAAGATTATCTTAAACGAGGAAAAGAAAAGATAGTGGACTGAATTGCAAAATTACGATATTTTGCACCGAGGTAAGTAAACATGTGACTTAATGTATTATTTTGATATTATTTGATATGTGTTGAGATTTATTTGAATATAAAATAAATGTTTGGCAAGATTCCAAAAATGTTGTTAAATTGGGAAAGGTGGTAAGGGTTTGCAAAACACGGTTTTTGGTTGAACACTCGGAATAGGCCGGAGCATATTGCATATAAAGGGGTTGCTGTGTGATGATTCCCCGATTCATTGGTGGTTGCTAAGTGCTGATTCCACCGTATTTTAAATGTGAAAGGGGGTTGCTAAGTGCTGATTCCCCCGAGGGGTTGCTAAGTGCTGATTCCCTATTCATTGGTGGTTGCTAAGTGCTGATTCCACCGCATCTGAAATGTTAAGGGGGTTGCTAAGTGCTGATTCCCCCAAGGGGTTGCTGTGTGCTGATTTCCCGATTCATTGGTGGTTGCTAAGTGCGGAATCCACCGATAACGGTTAACATTCTGAGTGTTCAACGACTAAATTGGGAAGGTGAATATTCATATATGTGGTGGACAAGTTTATGGGAGGAATATTGGTTTGATACTTAATCAACCCATGTATAAGATGAGAGGAAAATCAAAAATACAAGAAGAGACAATTTGAATGCAAAATTGTTTTGAATGACAACAGTTGGGAAAATATGAAAAATCACCATAAATGGTGAAAAATGAATTAGAGGTTAAACAATATATAAAATTTAAGCTGAATGAGTCTATTTTCATATGAAAGAAATAGAGCAAGCAAAAGAGTTGTATTTTTGGAGATATTTGAATTTTACTGAGACAGGGCTGGATTGATTTCGAAATCCCCTGTTCCAACTTTGGAAAATCACCAAAAATTATAAAAAAATAATTATGGCTTGCAATATATATGCCTGGATTCCTTTTTGAGTATATTTTTAATAGAAACAAGCTAGAACATTTTTTGAAACTTTTACAGAGAGTTATGTGAATTTTTGTAAGGGGAGGTCAGGACTATCAGGAAGTGAAACAGGGGAAGATCTAAAGAATAATCTGTACTAATTGGCTCAACCAAAAATTCTGAAAATTTTATGATAGAAAGATATATGGGTCTAGGTTCAGGGAAAATTTACGGAATTCAATTTTGAGCCTTGTACCTCCAGATAAAAATAAATTAGTGGTCATGATGCAGAAAACCAGCTTGCTGGAAATTACACAAACAATGAAATTTATTTGTGAATAAATTTATACTATGGTGTAGTCATGTGAGAAATTTATTTATTTGTCATATGTTTACTTACTAAGCTATATGCTTACTCATTTTTATTTTTCCCTTGATTATAGTGATTTCCATCAACTCGGAATTGGGACGGAGTCAGACAATCATCTACACTATCATCCACGTTTGGGTATTTTGCTACTAGTATTCCGGAAATTATGGCATGTATAGACGACTTATGTAATGGGGCGTCACCATGTAAATATATGTTATGGTTCGATTTAAAATGTAGTGTTTATTAATGGTTAAATTGTGTATGTTTATACAACTGAACTTGGTTGGAATATTGAATTGTGTTTGAAAACTTGCAGGAGGTTTAAGCAAAAATAAGCAGAAATGTTGTCTAATTTTTTTTTAAAAATTTAGTAATACCTTATACTCTGTTCTGATCGGGAATGCGGGTAAGGGGTGTTACAGAGCCCAACACTGTTGAAGTTGAAAAGGAGCCAGTTGCACTCAAGATTCAAAAGAAGTTCAACCAAGTGTTGAAATTCTAGTTTCACCAGAACCAAATCTACAAAACCCGACAAAGTAACCTCAAGACTAGCTAATTCTGAACAACTAACAACGTTGTTAGATGCAGAATTGCCGCCAAAGATGAATCAACCTGAATCAGTCCCAGTAATGAAACCACCACTACCCTAGCCTCAAAGACTTTAGAAACAGAAGCAGGAGATTCAATTCAAGAAGTTCCTTGACGTACTCAAGCAACTTCACATCAACATCCTGTTGGTTGAAGCACTTGAGCAAATGCCGAACTACGTCCAGTGCATGAAAGATATCTTGTCTAAGAAATGAAGACTTGGAGAATTTGAGACGGTAGCTCTGACGAAGGAATGCAGTGCATATCTTCAAGACAAACTACCCCTAAAATTGAAGGATCCTGGATGTTTTACCATATCGTACAACATTGGAGCAACATATTGTGGTAAGGCATTATGTGACTTAGGTGCAAGTATCAACTTGATGCCTATGTCAGTATTTTGGAAGTTGGGGATAGGAGAAGTTAGACCAACTACAGTTATGCTTCAACTAGTAGATCGATCCTTAGCATATCCAGAAAGAAAAATGGAGGGTGTATTGGTACGTGTAGATAAGTTTATTTTCCCTGCTGACTTTGTAATTCTAGATTTTGAAGCAGAAAAAAAGTACCAATCATCCTAAAAAGGCTGTTCCTAGCAACTGAAAGGACCCTTATTGATGTGTAGAAGAGCGAGCTCACTATGCGTGTTCAGGATAATCAGGTAACATTTAACGTCTTTAAGTCTATTCAATTTCCTTACACAGTGGATGATTGCTCTGTAGTGTCTGATTTAGAGGATTTAATAGTGGAGAAGGAACTCAACTGTGTTGAGGACCCACTGGAAAGAATTTTGACATCGGATCCTCCAAATGATGAAGAGGAGGATGAATACTTTGCTTTGCTAGAAGCTAATCAAAGGGGATTTAATCCACAATCTTGTTTTAAATCTTTGGAGTTAGAAAAGAGGGACTATTATCAACTAAAAGCGTCGATCAAGGAGCCATCTAAATTAGAACTTAAGGTATTACCTTCTCATTTAAAATACAGTTATTTAGATAATGTTTCTACTCTGCTTGTGATTATTTCAGCAGAATTGACCACTAAGCAAGAAGAGAAACTTATCTTAGTTCTGAAACAATTCAAGAAGGCCATCAGATGGACCATAGCCGATATTCGCGGTATTAGTCCATCTGTATGCATGCACAAGATTATCCTGGAAGATGGCAAAAAAGGGACGATCGATGGAAAACGGAGACTGAACCCCATCATGAAGGACGTAGTAAAAAAAGAGATCATCAAGTGGTTAGATGCAAGTATCATCTATCCCGTCTCATACAGTTCATGGGTAAGCCCGGGCCAGTGCGTGCCAAAAAAGGAGGTATCATGATCATAGAGAATGAGAAGAATGAGTTGATACCAACTAGAATGGTTACGAGATGGAGAATCTGCATCGATTACTGGAAGTTCAACAAGGCGACTAGGAAAGATCACTTTCCTTTGCCATTCTTGGACCAAATGCTGGATAGACTCGCTGGACAAGATTACTATTGTTTTCTCGATGGTTACTCAAGGTATAATCAGATTACAGTAGCACCGAAAGATCAACACAAAATGACATTCATCTGCCCGTACGATACATTTGCATTTAGACGCATGCCATTTAGTTTATGTAATGCACCTGTTACATTTCAAAGATGTATGATGTCTATTTTTACTGACATGGTTGATAAATATTTGGAAGTTTTTATGGACAATTTTTCAGTATTCGGAGATACTTACGATGATTGCTTAGCCAATCTAACTAAGGTAGTAAGGCGATGCAAAGAAACGAATCTCGTACTCAATTGGGAAAAGTGTCATTTTATGGTACGAGATGGAGTTGTTATAGGCCATCGGATAACGAGACATGGGATCAAGGTAGACAAAACAAAGGTACATGTTATTGAGAAACTCCCACCTCCAACATCTATAAAGGGTGTTAGGAGCTTTTTGGGCCATGCCGGTTTTTATCGAATATTTATCAAGGACTTTCCAAAGTTGCTAAACCCTTATGCAAATTACTGGAGAAGGACTCTATATTCATGTTTGATGAAGAATGCTTAAAAGCCTTCAACGATTTGAAGATTCGATTAGTACGGCATCCATAATCGTCACATCAGACTGGGATTTGCCATTCAAATTGATGTGTGATGCAAGTGACTTCGCAATTGGAGCTGTCTTGGGCCAGCGAAGGAACAAATTTTTTCATCCCATCTACTATGCCAGTTGAACCTTAACATGAGCTCAACTGAATTATACGATAACAAAAAAAGAGTTACTTACTATTTTGTTTGCTTTCGACAAGTTTTGATCTTATCTGGTAGGTACCAAAGTGACTGTCTATACGGACCACTGAACAATTAAGTATTTACTTGAGAAGAATGACGCTAAGCCGAGGCTTATTCCATGGGTACTTCTACTTCAAGAGTTTGATCTAGAAATTCTAGATCGAAAGGGAGTCGAAAATCAAGTAGCAAATCACTTGTCCAGATTGGAGCCACAAAAAGGGAATTCTCCTCTTATACCAATTCAAGAGATGTTTCCAGACGAACATATCCTAAAGGTAAATCATGTCCATAATACCCCTTGGTTTGATGATATTGCTAACTATTTAGCTTGTTGTTTGATGCCAATTGATAAGACGTATCAACAAAGGAAAAAGTTTCTTCACGATGTGAAGTAATATTTCTGGGAAGATCCATATGTGTTTAAAAAGTGTGCAGATCAGATGATCAGGAGATGCGTGGCAGAAGATGAAATACCGAAGATTTTATACCACTGTTACTCAGCTCCAAGTGGGGGACACTTCGGAGGTACACGTACAGCAGCCAAAGTGTTGCAAGCTGGATTCTTTTGGCGAACACTATTTAAGGATGCATATGCTTACGTGAAGAGCTGTGATCGATGTCAAAGGGTTGGAAATGTCACCAACAGAAATGAGATGCGTCGAACAAACATCATTGAGGTAGAGTTGTTCGATGTATGGGGTATTGACTTTCTTGGTCCTTTTCCTCCGTCTTGTGGTCACAAGTACATACTAGTAGCAGTAGACTATGTGTCTAAGTGGGTCAAGGCTGATGCATATCCGACAAACGATGCTAAGGTTGTGATGAAGTTTCTGCAGAAACATGTGTTCACAAGGTTTGGAACCCTAAGAGTTATCATTAGTGATGAAGGCTCCCACTTTATGAACAAGTGGTTAAAATGGTTATTGGACAAGCACGGAGTGAAACACAAGGTTGCAACAGCTTACCATCCGCAGACAAATGGGCAAGCTG
The DNA here is from genome assembly GCF_007990345.1 of Gossypium hirsutum. Lineage (NCBI taxonomy): Eukaryota > Viridiplantae > Streptophyta > Magnoliopsida > Malvales > Malvaceae > Gossypium > Gossypium hirsutum. The sequence goes on from NC_053437.1 coordinate 41,554,810, forward strand.
AACTGGCAAATAAGGAGATCAAAGGCATACTTGAGAAGGTAGCCTACCCGAACAGATGAGATTGGTCCACAAGATTAGATAATGCTATATGGGCTTATAGAATAGCATACAAGACACCGTTAGGGATGTCACCCTATAGGTTGGTCTTTGGGAAAGCCTGTCGTCTACCATTGGAGTTAGAGCACAAAGCTTACTAGGCTCTTCAACAGCTTAATTTGGATCCTAAGCTCACGAAAGAGAAACTGATGTTCCAACTCATAAGTTAGAAAAGTTCCAAATGTTCTCATATGAAAAAGCCAAATTACTTAAAGAAAGACTAAAGAAATGGCATGACATTTGATAACGAAAAAAACTAGGTGCCTTTCTTTGTGAATATTTTCAAAAAGCATCTAGAATAAATGTAACACCCCAAATCCGATCTAAACGTTATGATTGAATCTGACGATGTCACATTGTAACACCCCTTACCCGTATTCGACGCTGGAATAGGGTACGAGGCATTACCAGAACACCGACACTTATAAACATGTTAAACCGAGTTATAAAATTTCATTCAAATTTAAACTCTTCAAATTTTTAGGATGCTGTTATAAATCTTCACGTTATAACTTCTAAATACTATATTTGTAACAAATAGGGCTTCTGAGACCCAATGCATACTCATACAATTCAATACTTCATTTCCATTTCATTTAATTCATGATTCTCATGTTCACCATTCAATTCCATTTCTCAATCCAATATACATTTCAATACCAGAATAATTCATTTAATGCAAATCATATCATTTGCAATTTCCATTTAATTCACGTACAATTCAATTTCATTACGTTCAATACTAATACATGTTTATCGTTTAACTTAACGTCACCTTTTTGCATCATTTTACACTTCAAGCATGAACCTAGTGTTTCATTTCCTTTCCACTCCCATTTCCTATGCATATCACACAAGATATAAACATTACACTCAACCATAGTCGCAAGCTAGTCTTTTTGAAGACTAACCACATTATAAACCATTTTAATAAAGATTAAAAACTTTAAACCTTACCACTCTTTTATGATCACTAGCATATTTCCATCTAGACATTTACCATCTCAATGCATAATTTTATAAATTTAATGTGGCGTAATCCAGCCACAACTTGGCCAAAGCCTAAGCATACACACCAAACATGCTAGCCAAATAAACATATAGTATAAGCATTATAAACATGGATAAGCACCACATTTATTTATGTATCAAACTTATCGACATGAGTTAATTCATAAGCCATTTCTGACATTGCTACCAAATCATATACCAAGTATACCACATACACATACTATGAAACTTTATTTTCTCACATGAACTTTAACAATAACTAATAATGCACAATTATAAACATCATTTATTTTCAATCGTTTATCGATTATAATAGAGCATATGGCCAATTATACACAAATCATTCATATGTTCTTCCAATTTTCCTCCTCCTCCTCTCAATTCCACATCCTTAATGTGTATAACACACTTAAACAACACAAATCATTCACACTTAAAGCTGTCTATTCGAGTCAGAGTCACTAAATTATTTTTATCCATAGCTACAGAACTGCAAATTAAGTTCCATAAATTTTCCCTGAAACTAAACTCACATGTACTATTACCATAACATTTTCAGAATTTTTGTTTTAGCCAAATAGTACAGTTTATTCTTTAAAGTTTCCCCTATTTCACTGCTCGATAGTTCTGACCTCTCTTCACTAAAAATTAATTATCTCATTTTAAAGAATTTAGCTATTGTTTTGATTTCTTTCTCTTGAAAATAGATTCACTAAGGATTCTTAAAATATAAATTTTATCCTACAATTATTTTTGTACAATTTTTTACAATTTTCCAAAGACAAAATAGGGGATTCCAAACTCATTCTCAGTCTATCTAACTACACTTCATATATCTCAAAATATATAACTCTTTTCCTTGCTGTATTTCTTTTATCTGAAAGTAGACTCATACAGCTTCAATGTCATATATTATTCAGCCTCTAATTCAATCTCCACCATTTTTGGTGATTTTTCAAAGTCACACAACTATTGTTGTCTAAACTATTTTATTGCTAAATGTACTCTTTCATAATTTCACTTTTCACTTTCAATCACAATTCAATTCAAAATTCACTTTTCCATTTCTAAGTTGATATTCAATTCAATTCCGCACCTATATTCATTATTAAATTACATTTAGTCAATTTCCCGATGAACACTTCGGAATAATAACAGATACTCGGTGGATTCAGCACATAACAACCACCTTATTACTCAATAATGTCTGGTGGAATTAGCACATAGCAACCACCTTACTAATCAATGATGTTCGGTTTACAAACTAGCCTGCACATAGTACTACACATGTGACCATTACCATCCAATATACGTAGTATCTTGCACATAGTACTACACACGTGATCGAAACTATCCGGTACGCATAGTAGCCTGCATATTGTACTACACATGTGACTCATCATTCCGGTACACGTAGTAGCCTGCACATAGTACTACACAAGTGACCATCACTTTCACTTTGACATAGTGGCCTACACACAATCCGTGCCACACATGTGATCATTTCTGTCACTTCATTTGTATCCCCTTTTATTCTAAAGGTTCATTCGGGAATTTTTTACTTTTTCTCACTTTTCTTTTTATCAATCAATTTCAATTTCTCGTCTTTCTTGATTTATAACGATACATTTAACTTATATAACCTTCACACTATTCATTCGAGTCCAAAAATCATACTTTGGAAAAATTATGTTTTTGCCCCTAAAGTTTCACAAAATTACGATTTTCCCCTAGGCTCGTAAAAAAAGTTATTCAATTTCCTTGCATTTTAGGCCTAGCCAAACCATTTTCGTAACTATAGTAGTCCACAATACTCACTTATTTACACACTTGTGGCATATTTTATAACTTTTACAAATTAATCCTTTTAAGCATTTTCATCGAAAATTACTTAGTACAAATCATTTATCACATTCCAAACATTCATATTCTTCCATAAAACATCAAAATACATGCATATCATTCATGGGTAAATTTTTAAACAGAAACCCTAGTTCAAAAAAATGGTAAAAATAGGTAAATCATGTTACGAGGATTTTACAAACGTAAAAATCATTAAAAACGAGGATAGAACGGACTTACAATCAAGCTTGGAAGCTCAAAAAACCCTAGCCATGGTTTCTCCATGCAATTTTCGGTATAGGGGTTGAAGATGGACAAAAATTGGCTTTTAATTTTGTTTTTAATTCATTTTAATAAATAAATTACCAAAATGCCCTTAATGAAAAACTTTGGAAACATGCCTAACCATACCCATTTTTGTCCACCAACTTAACCAATGGTCTAATTACCATATAAAGATCTCCAATTTAAAATTTCATAACAATTGGACACCTCTAACATATAGAACTCAACTTTTGTACTTTTTACAATTTAGTCCTTTTGACTAAATTGAGTGCCCAAACGTCAAAATTTTTGAACGAAATTTTCACGACATCATTTTGTGAAATTGTAGACCATAAAAATATAATGAAAATAATTTTTTTCTTGTCAAATTTGTGCTTCAGAAACCACTATTTCGACTATCCCCAAATTCGGGCTTTACAACTCTCCCCCCTTTAAGGATTTTCGTCCTCGAAAATATTACCAGATAGTAGATTAATGATTTGCTTCCACACAGTACATTTCAAATTGACACATGATTTTGGACTTTCATATCTTTTATAGAGATAATCACATAGATTCATAAGAAAATCAGGATAGCGATATTTCAGCATCTGAAGCTACACAAAGTATCGAAAAATTACAATCCATATAGAATGATATCTATTCTGATGATAAAAAAAAATTTCTAGAAAGATCAATTTCACTCATAATTAATGGAATCCAAAGTAACAGAAGCAATATAATCTTCACATATATTCAATAGAACAATAACTAGTAGGAACAAAATATTAGCCTCATTCAGGCTTTACCGTCGATTTTCATATTCACACAAGGGAATAAATACCAGAAAAAGACATGGCAATGTTGAACATAACCCAAACAAACCAATAATTCTTTCATCTATTAATATGTTTAGCTAATGTTCTCATACGATAAGAATTCTTTTTGAAACTAAACAGTCACATATACCTCTGGGGATAATTGTGCACACAGAATGTCTAAAAGGAATCACAGTAATTACCCCATTATAGCTACTGTACTCAGCTATTAATACAATACAAACATTACTCAATTGTCTAATTCTGTCATCAAAATTTTCACATTATCTCTTTACTAACAAAAATCGATCCAGAAAAACTTCCGGTTAATTCTTTCTTTAAATAACATACCTGAATAAATCATTTAATCGGATTAACTTCTTTTGTGACAGTAACTTTGCATAATCTGAGTAGTTTTCAGAACTATCCAATATCTCTCTTTTTATATTGTCTTCATTTGCTAATTCATTCACTTTTCCGACCACATTATTAATCTTCCGTACACAAACTTCTGTAACACTACACTCGTAAGCTTATTCAACCAAAATCTTACAAATTTCATTATAACATTTTACTGATATAGGGGGTGAGTGTAGTAAAGCCTCAAATTTATCTTACACATAAATGCACATAACACATGCTATCACAAATATCCAATTCATTACTAATTTCACATTCTCAAAGCATTTAATGAACATTTGTTTTGAATCACTTTTTTTCTCAACACATAATTCATATGCCAACTCAAATCACTAATTCACAATCGAAATTTCTATATAGCATCATAATCCAAATATCATAACTAATGTGCTCATATAATTATAACATTTATCAATAACAAAATGTTATACTCTTTGATCCAAACCTTTATGAGTTTCAACTCATAATCAATACATTTTCACTCAAACATTTAAGTGTTTACTTCTATTCTATCAGGATTAACTCAGCTAAAAAACATATCTGTCTCATCAAGATAATTTTCGTCATAAAACAATAGTGATAAGGGGGTGATGGTGAGGTCATAAAGCTTCTAACTTGCTCTCATAGATACATAAATATAAGACTTTGCATTCATCATCAATGTAATACCATCATAACCACGTAGTTCATTCCAAGCAAATTAACACATCTATTTATTATGAATATTTTCTGTCACCCACAATTTCACACAATGAATTTACTTACTCGAGCTCAATATTAATATCTAATTAAATTCCAATTCTTAGCTTCCATTTTACTTACTGAAATTTATTCAATTAGAGAACGTCTTACAGAATTGAGTACTTCATTTTCTTTATGCCATAGTCCAACTATGGTCTTACACATATTTACATATTGATGTCATAGCCCATCTATGGTCTTACACAGTAGCACATATTACACCGATGCCATATCCCGGATATGGTCTTATACAGAAATCAGATATCACATGTTGCCATGGTCCAACCATGGTCTTTTTCGCCAATTCATCACATATCACTGGACGAAAGTACTCATTCCTATGTTCTACTCAATTTAATCTTCTAATTTAGTTTTCATACTATTATAATATTCATGGTTCAATAACAAAGACATAAAACAAAACATCATATTACCTCTAATTTAACGATTAAATATAAGATTCTATTGTAATACCCAATTTTAGCCCGGGCTCACAAAAAAGAAAACCCAAAATAATAAAACAAAGTCTATGTCCAGTAATATCATTTGGCCCGATCGGAATGGCCCATTACTTGAAAAGGTTGAAGGTCCATCTATAAGCTTATGGAAACATAATCTTCAAGGATATGCAATCTTAGATATGATATGCAATCTTAGGTATGATATATGCAATCTTAGATATGATATGCAATCTTAGAAGATATGATTTTGTAATCTTAGAGATTTAATTTGTAGATAACCTTTAATCTTAGCCGTTGATGTAATTGATCTGTACCGTTGGATTTGGGGAGGCTCAACTATAAGTAGAGGCCTCTCCCTTCATTGTAAGGGACTGGAGTTGGGAGTAATAACAATTATTAAGAGTATTCACTCAAATTTCTCTCTCTCTTGCGTTCTCATTTTCTTTGGCTTGTTCTTATTTTGTTGATTTGTGTATAATTTATTTATTGATTTGTATATTGTTGATTTCAAATCTCTTTTTCCCTTATTATTCATTTTCAAATTCATTATTTTCAAATTTGTTCACATTTTATTTTGCCTTATATTTTTTTATTTTAAACTCATTGGTCTTTGATTATTGATCCTATTTAATCCTCTATTTGTTATTTTAGTTTTTTTATTATTAAATTAATTATTTTAATATTATTAACACCATTATGTGGCATCATTAATCTTGTATCATTATTATTTACTTTTTTATGCCTTTAAATTTCAAATTTTGTTATATATATGCATGTATACATACATACGTTTTATAATATATTCATATACGTACACATTTTTTAATTTTTATAAATATATATATACACATACTTTTATATATTTTCTATGTTTCATAATTTTATATACATACTTATATATTTTTTTTTACATATTAAAATATGTATATTTATATATATTTTTTATTTTTTTATAATTCACACACAAATATATTTTTCTTATATGGGCATATATATATTTTTATATTTTATAATTTTTATCTATTTTCTTTGTTATTATCATTGCTTTACATGATGTTTATTTATTTATTCACATGACAATTATTATCATTATTATATTCTTTAAATGTTTCGGTTTTATTTGTTTATTTACTTGATATTGTGTTTACATGATTGATTTGTTTTTTTATTTATCTTTTCATTATTATTATTATTATTATTGTTATTGATCATGCTATTTATATTTACATTATCACAATTGTTACTCCATTATATAATTGTTACCCAAATTCGTATAAAGAGAAAATTTTGAAAAATAAAGGCAATACTCGGTATTTGGAATCATCGAGAGGATTGAGCCCTAACGTATTGGGTTCCAACTCTTTCGTTGAATCTGAATAATCGAGAATGCTCTTTAATCAAAACATAAATAAAAAGCTCATTACCGACAATTCAATACGTTGTGTCCTAACGCATTGGATATGACACGTTTTTTCGAGATGATGATTTTTTCTAAAAATAATAAAGGTAATATTCAATGTTTAGAATTTTGAGAAATTGTGCCCTAACGTATTGGCCTGCAATTTCTTCATCTGACTTAAACAATTGAATATCCTTTTAAATTTTATTGCACGAGTTTTTTGGACAAGCTCGTTTTTTAGGAACTGAAATAACATGCCCTAACTCATTGGGTGTGACATTTTCTCTTTTCGAAATGAGAGGGTCTTATCGAGTAACTAGTTTTATATAAATTTAAAAAAAAAACAAAAGATCGTATTTTAAATTTCTTCAAAGTTTTCAATTTTCGACATTAAGACATTAATTAATTAACTAGGTACCAATTTTTGGGCGTTACGAGGGTGCTAATCCTTCCTCGTACGTAACCGACTCCTGAACCCGTTTTTCTGAGTCTCGTGGACGAAAATCATTGTTTTAATAAAGTCAAATTGCTTATTAAAAATAACCACTTTTTTAGGTGACCCGATCACACCTAAATAAAAAGGATCGGTGGCGACTCTCATTTTCATTTTTTTTCAAAATAAAAATGGTGTCAACATCTATCATATGAACGTACTGATTTCACTTATTCAAGCAGATGTACATAAACACACATTCCATCTATTTAAGTAAATTCACTTACCATATTCACTTAATCAATATGTTGAGCACATAGCATCTTATAATCACCAACATACTTGGATGAGCTTATCACAACATAAACTTTCATTTCATTTTTTTTTCAACTTATGATCATCTCTTTTCATACATGAACACATACATATCACGAATTTTTATTCTTACCTTTCAAAATTCCAACATAACGTGAGCATATTTCATTTATGTCAATATCATTTTAAGCATTATCGAAAATAGCTCGGTTGAAAATCATCTCTGTCTTAACAAAACAATTTCGTTAGAGCCCGGAGATATCACACCATCACGAGTCATAACATGGCATGTATAGCTGGACTCACATATGCTATGTTCGGTCTGAGAACTGACTAAACCGTAGCTTTGATACCACTAAATGTAACACCCAAATCCAGTCTAAACGTTATGACCGAGTCTGGCGATGTCACATTGTAACAACCCTTACCCGTATTCGACGTCGGAATAGGGTACGAGGCATTACCAAAACACATACACTTATGAACATGTTAAACCGAGTTATAAAATTTCATTCAAATTTAAACTCTTCAAATTTTCAACATGCTATATTTGTAACAAATAGGGCTTCTGAGACCCAGTGCATACTCATGCAATTCAATACTTCATTTCCATTTCATTTAATTCAAGATTCTCATGTTCATGATTCAATTCAATTTCTCAATCCAATATACATTTCAATACCACAATAATTCATTTAATGCAAATCATATCATTTGAAATTTCCATTTAATTCACGTACAATTCAATTTCATTAAGTTCAATACTAATACATGTTTATCGTTTAACTTAACGTCGCCTTTTTGCATCATTTTACACTTCAAGCATGAACCTAGTGTTTCATTTCCTTTCCACTCCCGTTTCCTATGCATATCACACAAGATATAAACATTACACTCAACCATAGTCGCAAGCTAGTCTTTTTGAAGACAAACAACATGATAAACCATTTTAATAATGATTACAAAGTTTAAACCTTACCACCCTTTTATGATCACAAGCATATTTCCATCTAGACATTTACCATCTCAATGCATAATTTTATAAATTTAATGTGGCGTAATCCAGCCACAACTTGGCCAAAGCCTAAGCATACACACCAAACATGTTAGCCAAATAAACATATAGTATAAGCATTATAAGCATGGATAAGCACCATATTTATTTATGTATCAAACTTATCAACATGAGTTAATTCATAAACCATTTCTGACATTGCTACATACCAAATCATATACCAAGTACACCACATACACATACTCTGAAACTTTATTTTCTCACATGAATTTTAACTATAACTAATAATGCACAATTATAAACATCATTTCTTTTCAATCATTACTCGATTATAATCGAGCATAGGGCCAACTATACACAAATCATTCATATTTTCTTCCAATTTTCCTCCTCCTCCTCCCCATTTCATATCCTTAATGTGTATAACACACTTAAACAACATTAACTATAATTTCACTATTCACTCACATGTATATTCAAAGCTGTCTATTTGAGTTAGAGTCACTAAATTGTTTTTACCTGGAGATAAAGAACTCCAAATTAAGATCCGTAACTTTTCCCCGAAACTAGACTCACTTATCTTATTACCATAAAATTTTCAAAATTTTTGGTTTAGCCAAATAGTACAGTTTATTCTTTAAATTCCCCCTGTTTCACTGCTCGATAGTTCTGACCTCTCTTCACTAAAAATTAATTATCTCATTTTACAGAATTTGGATATTGTTTCCGTTTATTTCTCATGAAAATAGATCCACTGAGGATTCTAAAAGTATAAATTTTATCCCAAAATTATTTTTTTACAATTTTTTAAAATTTTCCAAAATCAAAAGAGGGGATTCCAAACTCATTCTCACTCTGTCTAACTAAACTTCATATATCTCAAAATATATAACTCTTTTTCTTGCTCTGTTTCTTTTATGTGAAAATAGACTCATTCACCTTCAATTTCATATATTATTCAGCCTCTAATTCAATCTCCACCATTTTTGGAGATTTTTCAAAGTCACACAACTGGTACTATCTAAACTATTTTATTGCTAAATGTACTCTTTCATAATTTCAATTTCACTTTCACTTTCAATCACAATTCAATTCAAAATTCACTTTTCCATTTCTAAGTCGATATTCAATTCAATTCCACACCTATATTCATTATTCAATTACACTTAGTCAATTTCCGGTGAACACTTCGGAATAATAACAGATACTCGGTGGATTCAACACATAGCAACCACCTTATTAATCAATGATGTCTATTGGAATCAGCACATAGCAACCACCTTTCTAATCAATGATGTTCGGTTCACATAGTAGCCTGCACATAGTACTACACATGTGACCATTACCATCCGATATACGTAGTAGCCTGCACATAGTACTACACATGTGATCGAAACTATCCGGTACGCATAGTAGCCTGCGCATAGTACTACACATGCGACTTATCATTCCGGTACACGTAATAGCCTGCACATAGTACTACACAAGTGACCATCACTTTCACTTTTACATAGTGGCCTACACAAAATCCGTGCAACACATGTGATCATTTCTGTCACTTCATTCGTATCCCTTTTTATTCCAAAGGTTCATTCGAGAATTTTTCACTTTTTCTCACTTTTCATTTTATCGATCAATTTTAATTTCTCATCTTTCTTGATTTATAACCATACATTTAACTTATATAACCTTCATAGTATTCATTCCAGTCCAAAAATCATATTTTGGAAAAGTTACGTTTTTGCCCCTAAAGTTTCACAAAATTACGATTTTGCCCTTAGGCTCGTAAAATTTTTTATTCAATTTCCTTGCATTTTAGTCCTAGCCGAACCATTTTCATAACTATAGCAGTCCACAATACTCACTTATTTCCACACTTCTGACATATTTTATAACTTTTACAAATTAATCCTTTTAAGCATTTTCACGAAAATTACTCAGTACAAATTGTTTATCACACTCCAAACATTCATATTCTTCCATAAAACATCAAAATACATGTATATCATTCATGGGTAAATTTTTAAACACAAACCCTAGTTAAAAACAATGGTAAAAATAGGTAAATCATGTTACGAGGATTTCAAAAACGTAAAAATCATTAAAAACGGGGATAGAACGGACTTACAATCGAGCTTGGCAGCTTGAAAAACCTTAGCCATGGTTTCTCCTTACAATTTTAGGCCTAGGGGTTGAAGATGGACAAAAGTTGCATTTTAATTTTGTTTTTAATTCATTTTAATAACTAAATGACTAGAATGCCCTTAATGAAAAACTTTGGAAACATGCCTAACCATACCCATTTTTTTCCACCAACTTAACCAATGGTCTAATTACCATATAAAGACCTCCAATTTAAAATTTCATAACAATTGGACACCTCTAACATATAGAACTCAACTTTTGCACTTTTTACAATTTAGTCCTTTTGACTAAATTGAGTGCCCAAACGTCAAAATTTTCTTACGAAGACCATAAAAATATAATGAAAATATTTTTTTCTCGTCAAATTTGTGGTCCCGAAACCACTATTTCAACTAGCCCTAAATTCGGGCTGTTACAATAAATATCTTTAATATTATTAATAATTTTATAAACTTTAATATATAATTATATTATTTATAATTTTTATATTAATTTTTATCAACTTAGCTTAGAATTAGGATTAATTAGGAATTTTTTATTTCTGCACAATAAAATAAGAGATGGGAATCAAAAGTAAATATGGACAAGTAGTAATGTCTAAAGTGTGACAATAGGTATATACATGTCTAGGATTGGATCTAGGAAGAGCTTGGTACTTAAGCAGTCAAATTGACTCATCTCCTCTTTTCTGGAATTCTACCTGGTGTATAGTATCTATTCACTTTAAACAACGAGGACATTGTTCATTTTAAGTTGGGGGGACCGAAAATTGAAATTATTTCCACTTAGAATAAAATTTTCTTTTAATTATGAATATGATATATTTTTGTTCAATAAATTTGAATTTTGTTAAGTATACTAAATTTAAGTATGAATAAAGTTTGATTATTTCAATAAATTGTTATGTTAACTTAATAATAACATGAAATATATTTCTAATAAAGCATGCAAATCATACCATAAAATTTTAGTTCTTTAGGAAAGTTAGACATGCATGAAAGTTTAAGTCTTTAGAATTGACTTAGTAGTTTCTTGAGGCAAAATCCTAGGAAGCATGGAACGTTGAAAATGATTTAGGCAACTGTTGTTTGGACCGTTTGAGCCTTTCAAGCCAACCATGATGAAATTTTTATCCTTTGAAACCCAACTTTGAGACTTTATGGCCTAATGTTATTTGAACACTTACAAAGTTAGCCATCACTTTTCTTAACTATCTTAAAAATGTCCCAAACACTAGACTCAGTACTATTAAGTTTGGGGGAGTTGTAAAGAAGTATGAAATGCTCTAAAAATTGTAGTACATGCAGTAAATACTCGAAAAAAGAAAATAACATATGTACTTGAAGTAAATTGCACTAAAGAGCATGTGAAAATGAAAGAAAAGTTGATGTATTGAAGGTAATTATTTCGAAAGGTCCGGTACAAGCTGAGTCTAGGGTTTTTTAAACCTAAATTTTCTATCTTTTACCTACCCCTAAGCCCAGCCACGTTACAACCTTGTTCGAGCTTGGAACAAGCATGAAGAAATTAACGATACTTCTTTATCTTTTGAGTTGTTCTACCAGATCGGTCACTTAAGACCATTGGTCTCTACCCAGAGCCGATGAAAAAAATGGGATCACTTCTTATGGGTTCATTGAGAATGATTTTGATCTAGTTCATGGCCTATTAGAAATAGAAGAACCTCTGGTGGGATCCTCACGGAAAGAAATAGATTGCGATCAGCTTGATAATGATCGAGTGACATTGCTTCTTCGGTCCAAGCCGGGGAATCCCTTATATATGATGCAAAATGGATCTTGTTCTATTGTTGATCAGATAAATCTCTATGAAAAATACGAATTAGAGTTTGAAGAAGGGGAAGGAGAAGGAGTACTTGACCCGAAAGCTAATAGAGGAGGATTTATTTAATCACATAGTTTGGGCTCCTAGGATAT